>NW_026726681.1:0-46923 GCF_029784015.1 Lycium ferocissimum | reverse complement strand
CCCTTGCCCCAAAAACCCTATTTCACCTCTCTTCGGGATTTCTCGTTCGATGACTTTAATGGGTTTCACACTCTTGATTCTTGTTGGTTTGATGAAGTTGATCATCAATTTCCTTTGGATTCTTGTGGTTGAAGTGTATGGAATGTTCTAGAGAATTCTTGACTTGTGGAGGAGTGAAAATGAAATGAATTGAAATGAAGGAGAGGTCCCTTATATTAATTCAAAACATGTCCCGACCGAGATCTACAGACCAACATACGGTCCGTATGTTTTCTACTGGCCGTATGTCTGGCCGTAGATCTAGTCCAGTGAGACATGCCATACTGGGCTGAATCTATGATTGGACATGCGGTCCGTGGATTTTATACGGCCAATATGTCTGTCCATATGTTGCCCAGCTTTCCGAGACTTGTTCTCGTCGACTCGTTTGATCTCCGATCCTTATGGAACCTTCTTAACACTTGTTTAACACCTCAATACCAATCTAAGGTATATTATAACTCTTCCTCAAAGCATCATTAAAACATCATTAACTCGCTACTCGTAATTCTTGTCCGACACACGACATATGACTTACTTTCCTTAACAACATCCCCTCCTTATCTTGAATGTCTTTGGAAATCTTAATTAGGACCCTCAAATGCTATTTCTTGCTTATCAAAACATCTTATACATTATACCCTTCGATGGCCTATTCACTGTACGCTAACGGGGAATTTCTAAGGTGTAACAGCGAGTCAGAGTTACTTGGACCCGATTTGGTCCATTAGAGAAAATGAAGCTTATTCAGGAGCAATTATTGACAACCCAGAGTCGCCAAAAGTCATATTCAGATGTGCGACGACGAAACTTAGAGTTCCAGGTTGATTATTGGGTATTCTTAAATGTTTTGCCTATGAAAGGCGTAATGAGATTCACCAAGAAAGGCAAGCTTAGCTCGCTACACATTAGGCCGTACAGAGTCATTCAGAGAATAGGCCAAGCGGCCTATGAGCTAGGTTTCCTTCAGAGTTAGAGTCCATCCATCTGGTCTTCCATGCGTCTATGTCGCGAAAGTGCATTGGAGACCCTTCTCGGGTTGTCCCAGTTAATGGCATTCAGATTACCGAAGACTTATCCTACGATGTTGTTCTAGTTGACATCCTAGATTGGCAGGTCTGCAAGTTGAGGACTAAGGATGTGGCTTCCATGAAGGTATTGTGGAGAAATAAGAACATCGAATAGATGATGTGGGAAGCCGAGAAAGAGATGAAGTCTAAATACCCCACTTGTTTCAGACCAAAGGTTCTGGATGACTATGATTCAATTATATGTTTTTTTAGCTATGTCATGACATTTTCTACTAACCCCGCATTTTATGATTAGATGATACTCGATTTGAGACATTATAGCATGACCAGAGATAAGAGTTATTTATATATAGGGTAAGTTATAGTTTGTGATGATTTTTATTTGATGTTGGATGGTCAGGAGGCCCGATGATATATTATGCTTCAAGCTGTGGCCCCGAAGATATAGCATTTTTTTGGTCGTCTCGTCGTTTTAGATAGTCCCGTTTACGTGGGAGACTCTATCAAGATTTTTGTAGAATCCCTAAGAGCTAGTTTTTCCCCAATATGCCTCCACATTCGAGGATGAATGTTCCTGGAGAGGGGGGGGGGGGAGGATGTTACATCCCGTATTTTCGTAAGTAAGTCGACGTAAGCTCAGAGAACAAGATTATCTTTGAGGTTATATGTGTTTAAACCATGTTTAACAAGTATTAAGTAAGTGTTGTGAAGGTTAAAGGTTAAATGATTCGAAGAAAATAAGTTCGTAGAAGTTAGGATGGTATTGAGAGGTTTTACGGACCGTGAAATAGTTTAATGGCCCTTCAAAGTGTGGAAGTTCCACCGTAGTTTAGTGGCAGAAAGTTGGAAGTGGAGGGGTGTTTCATGGTGGCAGTCCCACCATAAAACCATTTCATGGGGGCATGAAAACCACCGTGAAAGTGAAAGAGGTGGAAAATTCTTGAAATGTATAAAACGGTGGCCTTAGCTTCTTATTTCATTTATCACCTTTTCAGATCATATAAACCTAAAAACCCTCTTTGAGAGCTCTTATGTGATCCTAGAGTGAAATTGTCATGACCCAACCAGAGGGCCATGACGGGCACCCGGAGCTAACATACCGAGCACCTCTAAGCATACATCTCATAATCATTTTTGGGTGGACCATAAAGATAGCTCATAGATATCATAATCTGTAAGTAAATACATCACAACATAACGACACATCTCTGTATACTCCTCAACAACTATGCCCATCATCACCAGCTGACAAGGCTACTAAAATATTATACAACAATATGAACCGGTAGGTTTATGAAACGTCTAACTGTACACACATGTCTACGAGCCTCTACATAGAATACAAGTGACCATAAGGACCAATACCAAATAGATTGCAGCTCCGAAGTACGTGAAGTGCTCCTGAGAATCCCCTGATAAAGCACCTACAGATTTGATCCGTCTCTTTGCCTACCGCGGGTACGAGCGCAAATCGACAAGAAAGGACGCGCACGAAACAGCATCCGAGTATGTAAGTCATGAATAACAACATAACAAGAGATACAGAATATAACATGAGATAAGGATAACTTATACATCTGATTGCCTCATAAGGCGGATACCATGCATGCTTAGCTTTCTAAAGAAAACATTTTTCATACATATATGACATAATAGTGCTGCGAAACATGTAGCCCGATCCATAACTATATTATATCATCATCATATATGTTGTTGCGGAACGAAATCCAATGTACCGATCCATTTATCCCATATATCCCACATCCGGCATCCTCAAGGCCTGTGACGATACCATACGCTAACCGATCAGGCGGTTATGCATATATAACGCTCGCCATTCTTCCCATATATATATATATATATATATATATATATATATATATATATATATATATATATATACACACATACATATAAGTAGCATGCATGAGAGCCAAATAAAAGTTACCACTTTATCGGAGTGACGTAAGGTCGGTAACCTCCGATTTATGTTATGGAACAATCATCATCGCTATATCTCACCTTGAAGAAACAATTATCATAAGGTGAGTTCAACAACAATGAATAAAATAAAGAAAATCATGAAATAAGCTCAATAATCTCATAATGGCATCAAATCCATAAGCTTTGGAATCTCCCGAAATGAGATCATCATCATCATCATTATCATCATAGAGAACATCTATCTTAAGCATCATAAGAACTTTGAGAATCCTAAACTTCTGGATTTTTTGGGAATGTTGATGTTATAGAAACATGTATGGGTGCATTAAGAAGGAATCATGCCTTTAGAAAGAAAGGACTAGCCTTAACATGCCTTTTCTACGCTCTTAACTTTAACTACTTAACGCTTGTCCTCCCAAGCTCGTAAATCTACATTCAAGAGAATTCATACTATTGTTAGGCTTATCGTCATATGCTTATCTTAAGCCTTCAAATTAAACCCCGTTAGAATCTGCCGAAATTCGGGCAGCATCTCCCCAATATCTTCTACTCCCTCCAATCTTCAAAACAACTCCCAAAGCACAATAAAACATCAACAATTCCATAATCAAAAGATTACATTCAAACTATACCCAATTCAATCCCAAAACTTCTTTTCATAATCAATCCATAACAACAACTTCATACAACCCCTTATACACTCATATACGACAATTCCTTAACATCATTATTATCGCTCATAACAATATTATGCTCAAAACATACTAATAATTATAACTCAAGTTAATTCGCAACTCAAAATATCATCAAATGCATATTTGAACTTTTCCTCAAATTTTCTTCTTCTCAAATCTTAACATAATTACCAAACAAACTCATAAACATGAAACTAAGATGAAATATTATCTCAAAATTCAAGAACACTTCAATTCCACGATTACTCCACATTAAAAATACTCACCCAAACAATTTCAAGAAGAGGAGACAAGTGTAGACCTCACTTGGAACCTTTAACCACTTTAATCTTCACTTTGACCCTTGGTTTAGGCTTGAAAATATGTTGAAATATGTTTGGAGAGGTTTCTAGGACTTCCTAGGACTTGGGGCTAGGTTAAAAATGAAATAAAAATGACCAAAATTGTCATGTAGACTTGTATAATACGTGTGTGCATTGCCATGGAAGTTAGGGAATGTTCTAGAGGATTTGGGATATGTTTAGGGGGGTTAGGGAAGGTTTGGGGAGGTGGTTGAATGAAAATAAGGGGTAAATCCCCTTTTTATATTGTTCTAGGGTCGGTTTGCACCGACCTAGAACTTTCCGTGCATTGTAGCTGCGCGTGTCGCGCACTGTAGCTGCGCATTTTTGCACTGCCAGCTTGTCTTGTAACGTCCATAATTTTCTACTCCGACGTCGTATCGACGAGCGGTTTATTGCGTTGGAAACTAGACTTCATAAACTTCAATTTAGGCTTTTGCTTCACTTTAAAACTCCTCATATACTAAAAGATATTCTTTCCCCAAGTTGGCTCATACTTTGTTGTTCAAAGTAACGCTCATCTTTTTCCAAAGTCATACTAACTCAACTCCTTCCACTCAATTCCTTATAGGACCTTCCGGAATTCCTCATATGCATCCTTTACTCATAAAATATACTTAATAATGCTTCGTCCCTTATACTCCGAAGTTATTTTACTTAGCCATAGTTCAACATACTTACGCTCAAATTTGATCAGTGCTTCTCCGCAAGTATGGGGTGTAACAGAAATCAAAGATAAACAATGTGAATCAAGTGCCGGGAACCTCGTGGTGCTAGTCAAACTAAGTTCTTCTTTGTTTTTGTTGATTGGAAGATTATCCAAAGTTGAAGTAAGCTCATAGTAAGGGTTTTCCTAGTTGTTTGAGCTAAGATTATACTTGTTCTTCATATATTTGAGATCATTTGGGTCATAGCTAGAATGTCTGATTGAGAACTCACAAAATAAAGGTCGAGAATCGTATTTGAGATGTTGTAGTATGTTTGACTGTTCTGAGGTTGTTCTTGTGGTATATATTATATGGCTGGAAGTTGATTGAAGAGCTTGAGTATGTTGTTGTTGCTGTTGCTATGTGTGTTATGAAGGAAAAAATTGATATAGAGAAGTATTGATTGTTGTTATGAGACGAGCTCGTCGCTCAACATATCATATATTAGTTTTCCTTTAGTTTGATGATAGTTCCATTATCATTTGTTGTATATTAAAGTGTTGTACAGATAGTATTTGTTGACATTGTTGGAGTAAGTCTATGAAAGGTATGTTAACCTTATTTCCTTGCTTTTGATGGCATGAATCCATAACTAAGTAAGTTCCGAACGAAGCGTACAATTGAAGAGTCATTCACAGAATTCTCACGTTTATGTTGTTCCATCTTATTTATGTCGTAGCTATCCCTTGTCAAGAATCCATATTCAGTTTAGCATTGTTCCATGACTAGTTGAGAAGTAGATAATATACATATGCCATGTACATTATTACCATGTGCCACCGAGCCTTGCGAGGCCAGGTAGATATGCCACCGGGCCTTGTATATCCGAGTAGATATACACCGAGTGATGGGTGGCTGGGTAGATGCACGTTGAGCCTAGATTGGCCAGACAGATACACAACGAGCTATGAGTAGCTGTGCAAATACACACCGAGCCTTGTATGGCCCGATAGATACACGCTGAGCCCTATTTGATGCCGGATAGCTTATTTCAAAGATTACTTATATGATATGAGATAGAAAGAGGTAAGTATGCTTCCATATTATCCTTGACTACCCAGCTTACTTTCAGTATATTATGTATATCAGTTCAGTTATTCAGTTTCCTCAAATACTAGGTACATTGTTTCTTACTGACGTCCCTTTTGCCGTGGGCGCTGCATTTCATGCCTGCAGGTCTTGACAGACATATAGACAGGCCTCCACAGGAGACGTTGCCGAGTTCCAGCTTGATTGGTGAGCTCCACTTCATATAGAGTTACTAGGTCCAGAATTTTAGAGTTATATTATAGATATACATGATGGGAAGGCCGAGCCCTGTATGGTTAGATAGTATCATGGTGGCCTTGTTAGCCCTTGTATATGTTTCTTTTGAGTTTGTTGGTTGTTGACACTTATGGCGGCCTTGTCGGCCCATTTATATGTATATATCTTTTGGGATGATCCCATTTCATGTTATACCCCGCGTTTTCAGAGCATGAGTATGACACGTACCTCATCGTAGTAATGGAGTGTCGGAGACATCCCAGGATGTTTTGAAAGGCACAAGCCATGGAGAGTACGTAACAACGAAGAAAAAGGGTGAATTACGATCTCGTAAGTTGTAATCGGGAAAGAGTATTTTGAAACACGAGAACATGGACATTATTAGTGTAATAAGTGATAAATATCATGTATGGAGAATTTTGAAATATTTCGGAATTGAGCAAATTGAAGAAAATAAGTTCGACGAAAATTTGAAAAACGCGGGACGGATTTTAGTCAACTTTGGAGGCGCATATCTCATAGTATATGTGGAGTTTTAAGGTGTTTCAAAATCCTAAAATGAAGTTCGTCGAGTCTAGTTTATAATGCAACAAACCGTTCATTGATAGGACATCGGAGTAGAGAATTATAGACGTTACAAACGAACTCGTCGACGCGAAACAGCATTCTCCGTGCATGGCTACAAACGCTACGATGATCGTAGCTACAGTGAAACCGACTTCAGCATTCCTTTTTAAGGGACAAAAATCTCATTTTTTCAGCACAAAAGTTCCCAATATTTCCAGAAAATTCAGCAACAAAGGATCATTTTCATCTTGTGGATAAAGAATTGAGAGAGAGAAAAGAGTCACGGCCATGGCAGCCATTTAAGGGGCTCTCGGCCAGCCCCTCTCCCTTCCTTTCTACATAATTAAATTGAGGGATTTCATGGCTAATTGAAGGAAAAAGACGGAGATCACAACAGCCATGGCAACTCACGGCCATGGCTATTCTTGAAGAGGCTACATGTTGACTTTAAGAGCTTGGCTTCTAAGGTAAGATTCCATCCTTTTTCCATGTTTTGAAATGATTAATCTTGGTAGAATTGGTGGATGTGGAATTGAATGCAAAAATTGTGTGGGTTGATGTTGAAGCTTTGTTTGGGCCGTGGAGGTTATTTTAAGCTAGAAGTTGTGAGCAAATTTTAATTAGTATTGTTGTTGTTGTTGTCATGAATCAAATGACGAAAGTAAAGGGAATTTGATGATTAGAGATGAAGTTATATTTGTTTAAGTGGGTGCTCTTGTTGAATTGAGGAATTAAGGATTGAGATAATGTGTTATGTTGTTGATCTCGTGTAATTGGTGGACTAAGTGTCATTAAAACTTGTGTTGTGTTGATTGTAATTGACGGGCTGTTTTGGAACTTGTTGTTAATATGGTTGTTGGTATTGTTGTCGATGATTTAGCCGAGTTGAATTCTCGGGGTTGTTGAATTTATAGGGGAAATGCTGCCCAAATTTCTGTAGATAAAGTGCTAGTTTGGGATTGAATTTCTAAGCACCTATAACTAATATTAGTATCAAATGACGTTATTGTAGATCTTGGGAAGTCCGAGACTTGAGTTTGGATTAGCTTAGGAAGCGAACGAGGTATGTAAAGCCGAACCTTTCTTTCTTTTGGCATGTCTTAGTTGTAGGTAAGCTATGATACGAGCCTCGGGGTAACTCTATTCTTACGATCCGAGCATGTCTACGATTCTTATTCGCTTCTTGACTTTCGCATTCTTAATATAGTCGAGCTATGGTCTTTATGTCTTTTGGATGATTAGATTTCAAAGGTTGCATAAAAAGTTTTGTTTCTAAAGGGTTCTATGTTAAAAAAGGTCCCTAACTTTCATAGACGGGCTCGGATCGCTTCGATATGTTCGTAGAAGGTTCTATAGCGTATAATGACTCTAACTTTCACAGGCGGGCTCGAATTGGATTGATACTTGTCCGTGGGTCCCGAGACTTTCCTTTGTATAGTTCTAACGACTTTTTGAAAGAACTTAATATAGCTATCACCCCGACCCCCGAGTGTTGATTACTTACTTATCTGTTGAGTCGGTAATGATGATTTTTATGCATATGGTTACTCACGACTCCGCTCGTGCATCTTGTTGTTATATCTTTCGCCGAGTCCCGGTAGGTTATGTTATCGTGCGCACTATGCTATATTCGGAGTATGATGTGTTATGGTTCGCCGAGTCCTACAGAGGGCCGGTTAAATATATATTCTGGTGTTATGATGTGTTATGGCATTATGATGTGTTATGGGATATGCCGGGTTACGGAGATATGAAATCTTCTGGAGTATGATGTGCTATGGCGCCAAATGACAGGGTGGCGACCATGTTCCCTGAGCCCCATGCATGATTTGTGTTTTCAAATGTAAATATTTTAGTATTCTGGATATTGCACTTATTTTTTGTACTTCTTGTTTCGATTATGATTCTGTTTACTGTATTTCATGCTTTGCATAATCAGTACATATTCCGTACTGACCCCCTTTCTTCGGGGGCTGCGTTTCATGCCCGCAGGTGGACGCCATTTTGGTGATCCGCCGGCAGGACATCTGCTGCTGCTATTTTGGAGTGCTCCTTGTTCGGAGCCTATATTTTGGTACAAACTCTTCCGTTGTATATGCGTATGTTATTCGAAGGTAGGCGCCTGTCCCGTCATATGATTCTCGTTGTTACTCTTGAAAGTGTACGTAGACATATATGTGGGTTGTGCATATTACTGTTCAGTTGTGTTCGCATGATTTATGTTTTGGGCGGTCCCAATCGCCATGGCAGCCTTGTCGGCTTGCGTTTGTGTATATTTTGGGACGTCGTGCTTTATGATAGCCTTGCTGGCTTCTGTGACATATATTTGTACATGCGACACTTTGGAGACGACGTCCGACCTTTGTCTATGTGTATGATATTTGTATGCTGATTTTGGTTAACCGGTGTGTATGGGTGCCCAACTCGGGTACTAGTCGCGGCCTACGGGGTTGGGTCATGACATTTCAGTTGAGACAGTTGCCATTCACAAATTATTCTAAGTACGGCCTTGTCGGCCTAATATACTGTTAATTGTTTTACAGATTGGCCTTGTTTGCTCAGATTGCCTATATACGTTCAGGTTTCATGAGTTACAGGTTGGTACGCTCGGTCAAATAAGGTACCGAGTGCCAGCCACGCCTCTCCAGGTTTGGGGCATGACAATCCCTATGTCCCCACATAAAATTACCTACATGGAGCCTACGTGGCTTTTATTTCCCCCCAAATAAGTCTAATTCCAGCACTTGGCATAATCAGAATCACCTAATTAGTCCGAATATCTAGTCCATTACTCCGATTCTTTTGAAGAATATGCCAAAAAAATTATCCTAGCTAATTTTACCTTATATGATGGCACAGTGATCGTAACGAAGGAAAAAAATAAGAAGAAAGTGATATTGAATTTTTAGTTCTTTTTACCTATATACAATAAGCTACAATGATTAAATTGCAACACGAACCTCTTATCCTAGCTGTTGAGATGGCATTTGATTAAAAAAGTTTTAAAAAATGAGTATCAGTTTTAACAAAATAGTGAATTTTTCATATATTGAGAAAATTTTAAGTTTGAGTTTGGCATTAAAAAGAGTTTAAATGAGTAACTAGATTTAGTTGGAAAAAAAAAAGGTGCCACGTAGTAAAATTTAGGTGGGGACATTGAATTTAATTGATGAAGTCTGGTAAATATAACTCTAAAATTAGATCACAAGGGTAAATATGACCTTAAAGTTGGATGACAAGGCAAATATGTAACAAAAGTTTAACGAAGGGCTAATATAACTTATTTGTGAGAATATAAGGACAAATATGACTCTTTTCTAAATTAATTATTCGTGCCGAATTTTGGAGAGTCTTTGACTATTCTGCTATATAATTATTATACACTTTAGTTATCACCTATAATTACATTGTATTTTTCAAACACCACCTTAATAGAAAAACACCAACCATATACTCCTAGTAAGTATTCAATATTCATCGTAAGATGAAAAGAGAAGTAGATGAAATTGCAAACTCTCAAGGATAAATAGTGCTAAACTTTGTATGATTGCTTTAATTATTGCTTTATAGCTTTCCGAGCCGCAGATCGGCCAGTCGCGTGTTCCATTTAAAATCTCTTTCAAACGCTCCAAAATCCTGCCTTCTTTACTTTACGGCTTTCTTTAACTCCCCTAAACGCAGCTCTATCCTTTTCTTATTCTTTTCTTTTCCGCATGAACTTTAAATCTAGCTACTATTATTAAAAGGGGAAAAAAATACCTCCTCATTAAGTTAAGTGGCTGCATAAAAATAAATCACTTAGCATTGCTCAAGACAAAATATCAAAGAATTAAGAATTATAAAATTATATGAAAATTAAAAAAATTTGGATTATTTTCTTTCATCTATCTTTTTTTATCCACTTTAAACTAGACCCACGTTTCATTGAATTTTCTCTGTCACGTCTTACAGTAACTGAACGCTTTAAAGAACTCTTTTATTCTTCGGCATTGTATTAAGAAACTAGATGCAGTTGAGATTTTATTAAAGCAGTGTGATGTAATGCGCTTAAATAAGCAAAATTATAATTTGATAAGCTTAATGTTTTAGGATATTATATGCACATTGCGCAGGTCCTAATGCTATTATACTAAAATGAGAGCAAACGGGTGAAAATATTACGTGAAGCACAAGCTAATAAAAAGTTATAGGACAATGTAACAATGTGTATTCCAACATGACATCAAAATTATTTGTCATATTTTTTTATATTTTCTCCGTGTATCGCGCGAGTACTAATACTAGTAACCTCTTAAAAGAAAAGTAAAAGGAGATACCATGATTTTTTTTTTTTTAAATTCCTTGATTACTTCAAGGGAGGAGAAGGAGGAGAGGGGAGTTAATCTCTTAAATGAGTCACTCAGGTTGATGAAATTACTTAATAGATTTAATTTTCTTAATTACAATAAAATCATCTAACTAAACATGAGTAATCAAAATTCACTATAGCCGGAACATAATATTTTTGCTTAATACATAGATAGCCCTTTAAACTTGTCAGGATATTCCATTTAGTCACTCGGACTAACCCTTGTTACAATTGAACACCTCAACTCCTAATACAGTGTTCCAATTAGACAATTTCGGTTTCAATTTTGGAAAAAGTTTTGCATGTGTTTTCATTCGTCTATTAGGTAGTTAAGTTAACCACATAAAAATATGTCATTTTCTTTTATTATACTCATTCGCTTCATTAAGCCGGAAAACAACACGTTTTTTCTCTTTGAGGTTGATGCGTATAGTTAAAGGAGGTGACATATTTATGTGGTTAATTTAACTATCTAATAGACGAATGAAAACACATGCAAAAGAAATTTCAAAATTTGAACCGAAAATATCTAATTGAAACACTTTATTGAAAGTTTAGATGTTCAATTGAAATATGACTTAGTTCGAGTAATATCTTGGGCTAACTATATATTTATATAAGCCTAATTTTTTTTCTCTGAAACTGCAAAATCCTAGTTGGCATAACATGTGGGAGGGGCGCCACATAAACAATTTTCCTTGTAGCCTTCAAAAAATTACATAATATATCCTTCTTAAATTTGTCGATAAATTTTATTTAGATACTCGAACAACGGCCTATTCAAATTGAGCACCTTGACATATAATGATGTGTTTCTAGTGGACACTTCAAACTCAACTTTTTGAAAAGGCTTTTGCACATGTTCTCAAACATTTATTACGTAGATAAGTTAACCACATAAAATATATTATTTCCTTTAATTACATACAACAACCTTAATTGGAACATGCCTGAGGTTTAGTACTTATCAAGGCTAATGCATATAATTAAGGGACGTGACATATTTTAAGTGGTTAGCTTATCTACCTAGTGGTTGCTTGAGATCATGCGCAAAAAGATTTCCAAATTTTGAGCCGTGGGTGTCTAATAGGAACACTTTATCGCACGTGTTCAGGTGTTCAATCAAAATAGACTGTTGTTCGAGTGTCTAAATGAAATTGTTCACAACTTTAAGGGGCTATTGATATATTCCGCCAAAAAAATCCCCCGAAACATAACCCACCCCATTTTTTTTCCATTCATTCCTTCTCTCTAAGCGTGTCCTAAGATTTTCAATAAATTACGTAAAAATTACTATAAGTCACATTAATAATTGATAATATAAAATATTAAAATGCATATGAAAAATTTGCATTTAAAGAAAAACTTGCTGGACTCACGAAAGGTGCCACATAAATTAAGAGGGGGAGTATATATCTTACTGGAAAATGTCATGGAGCAATACCCACAACAAACCGGTACATTAAGATACCTCAGGGTAGTGAAAGAGGAAAGAAGAAAAAAATGCTAAGTAATTGATAGAATTTGAATCTTTATCCTAATTGTAAAAGGCAGCCAACTCAACCCTTCCTAAGTTGATGCAAAATATGTTATTGCGCTGAATACTTATTTGGCAACTCTCTCAACTTTAAATTTGGTGAATACTTATATGAATAGTTGAAAAAAAAAGAAAAAGAATACTTATATGAATAGTAAATGAGGTTTTATTCTCGTAAGTTCTGTATGTATTGGCATATACTTTTCACTGATACAAGAAATTGGACTATAATGTGTTAGATGCATGGAAGCTGGACCACAAATATCGACTGTTATAACATAAAAGTAAAATAAAAAGCAAAAAGAAAAGAAAAACAGATCTAGAAGTAATTAGAGTATAAATACAGATTGGAGCAACGCCTGCTATTTATTTAGTAACGTATGTGCATGTTTGAAAGTAACGTCTAGTGATCACCCCACAGCCTGCCAATCTCTGTAAGTTAGAAATTTCGAATTAATGTCTTTTTATGAGAAAAGCGTGGCCTGCAAATTCCTCTAAGTATGTCTCATATCAAGCCTTTTTTTTCCTTTAATTAATACTAAGATTAAGATAAGCCATGCACACACCACTGTTTCAAATAACTACTAGGAGTATATTTTAAGTCTGAACTAGTTGGATGATTTTATAAATTTTCTATATCTAGTTCACATCCCATAAAGATAAGCTGAGGGAGGTCTGTGTACATCCTACTCAATCCAGACCCCACTTATGAAATTATGCTGCATATGTTGTTGTCGTTGTTGTTGTGTTGTTCATTCTATCAATGTTTGATGAATTCATCAAAATTTTACTAGAACTAGTGCTAAGGCAGTGTCCTACTACTCTACTAGTATTAGACTAAGTAGATTATAGTTTCGAGGACAATGATCGATGATGGTATAATATTCAAGTAAAAAAGACATTCCGAAGGTATATAGAGACAAGGGAATGAAAAGCAAAAGGCATAGTTACTGCAGAAAGAGGAAAAGGTATTTTGTGTTGCAGTAAAACACTTCACCTGGTCACCCTTGTGCTAATATCCTTGTGCCCAGTTCTCTGTATTCTTTAGCTTTTTTCCTTTTGCATTATTTATCACCATTCCTATATATGTCCCACTTTCACTTTTTCTTTTTTTTTTGCTCTTCTTTCAACGCTTATCATTTCTTTTACTACTTGTTGGGATTTGGGTGCTACTAGTTTCAGTCGATGCTGCTGCTGCTGCTCCAAGGTGAAGCTCAAGTTTCTTCTTAATAGAAGTCATTCAAGAATGGTGTCTCAACACTCTCCTAATTACAACTCATTTACCACCCGGTATGTAATCTCCATTATCTTGTCTACCTCTAAGAATTTCAAGAATTGTCAGTTACTGATTAAAAGACTCAATTTTTTTTTTCTTTGGGTAAATAGTTTAAAAGACTTATTTACTGAGAATTACGAGTTGGACATGGTATGACATCAAGTTTAATTTCTTGTCCCTTTCAAATGATGAGTATAATTGCAGTGACATGATTCAATGGATCTAGTGCTTTCAGCTTGATTTGAGCTAGCTACCCCACCATCCATATAATTAAGAAGCAAAATATAAAGAAAAAATGAACTGCATCTTGGCTGACCTGTTTGATGATTCATGCTATCATTATATAGCTAGCCTATATTTTGTTTTGTTTCCACGGGATATTTTCTATTGGGATTACTTAATCATTGTGCCTTCCAAACTGCCTTTCTTGTGGACTTCTTAGGGTAATTCTTTACTCTGATATTTTATATGCTTTCTTCAGTATGCCGTTTCACATAATTTGTCAAAGTGGTACTATTTTGAACTGGGGACAGTATCTGAATGTAGCTGTGGTATCTTATCATGTTCTTCATTTTTATCAATAAGCTTGAGCTATCATTTGGAGGATTTTACTGATGGCCTCTGTTTGTTACGATGATTATTGTTGGTTTAGACACTTTATCTTCTGTTATTTCATGAATGATTAATAAAAGTACCTCAAAAGGTTAATACTTGTTCTGACATCATTTTTATTATGGATTTGTTATGTCAAAATGTTTGCAATAAATCAACTTAATGGTGACGATATTGATCAGCACTATATTCTCTGATGTTGCTGGGGATATTACTGTTGCTGTAAACGGAGAGTCTTTCCTACTGCATAAGGTACTTTTCTGTTTCCACTTTCTCCTATCTTTCTCTCATACATCTAGTTACCTTTAGATAATACATGAAGTATTGAAGTGCAGACAAGGTTAGAAATATAAATAAATTATCTGGATATATGTAGCTATTGGTTCTAGATCATGTATATTAGAAGAGGGTTTGCTTTTCGAGGGTTGAGGTTTGTGTTAATTTGCTGTTTAAAGGTACTTCCTTTTTTGCCTCTTGGTTACTAACTAGATACATTGACATTATGATGTCGATGAAACTGGAAACACATAGAATGGTCAGACTTGGTTGAGAATGTTCCTGTCGTTCGATAGGATTAAATGATTGGAAAACAAAATTTTCCATTTATGGAGCAATTGGCTATCCAAAAAGCAAAAAATTTGTCTTATGGTATACTTAATAGGAGCTAGCTTTAAGGTCACAACTTTGGAACACAGTCTAGTTTGACAAGAACTCCAGTTGGTGATGTAACACTGCTAAAAGTAATACTATCAAGATTAAGCACCTCCTTGTTGTCTTTGAAACCGGCCTTATCCTACCTCGACAAGGGCACCACTATATGAGATGACACATCATGTACACCAAACCCGTTATTTTCAAGCATTCAAGCACCCAATGGTAATGACAGTAGAGCGTGCCATATCAAGTACGCATTAGCAAATTATAAAAATGGTACTTCTTTTAGGTGTGGCATTGCAACAAATGTACTCTAGAAATCAATTTTAAAATGGTAACATGTGAATCTTGACCTTGTTTGGATATTTCATCACACAGTATTTAAAAATTGCTAATGCGTTATCACTTAACTAATGCGTTATCACTTAACTATAGACTTGATTCATGAAGTTTGATAATTGTGTTATGTAACTTGTGGGTTTGCTATAGTTTCCACTAGTGTCTTTGAGTGGAAAGATCCGGAAGATGGTGGCGGATGCCAAAGACCCAAATCTCTCAGAATTGGATTTGACCCATGTACCAGGGGGACCTGAAGCATTTGAACTAGCTGCAAAGTTTTGTTATGGCATGAACTTTGAGATCACAACTACAAATGTAGCACGTTTGCGTTGTGTGTCAGAATACTTGGAAATGACAGAAGATTATCGAGAAGAGAACCTTATTGCGAGAACAGAAACTTTCCTTGTTGAAGTTGTGTCTCCAAGTCTTGAAAAATCGGTGGAGGTACTTTCTTCTTGTGAATCCCTGCTTCCTACTGCAGAGGAGGTTGGTATTCCAGACAGATGCATCGATGCCATTGCCAGGGACGCTTGTCAGGAGCAACTTGTTTCAGGTCTATCTCATTTAGATTGTGATAGTGGATCTTTGGAACTCAAGGACAGGTGTCTTGAATGGTGGGTCGAAGATCTTTCTGTTCTAAGCATTGATTTTTACCGCAGAGTTATCATGGCAATGGAACATGTTGGAGTACACATAGACAGCATAATTGCATCCTTGATGCATTACGCCCAGGTGTCTCTAAAGGGTATTGGGAAACCGCAAATTTGGAATCCAGCTAGAGCATATCCATGTAAGGGAGAAAAGGGGCAGAAAACAATTGTAGAAACTCTTGTTAGTCTGTTGCCTCCAGAGAAAAGTTCATCGGTTCCGTTGAATTTTCTTTTTGGGATATTGAGGATAGCTATCATGGTGGATGCCGTGCTAGCCTGCAGGCTTGAAATTGAGAGGAGGATTGCCTTCAGGTTGGAAATGGTATTACTTGATGATTTGCTTATACCATCTGTCCAGACAGGTGATTCTTTGTTTGATGTTGACACTGTCAAGCGAATATTGATACATTTCCTCCAAAGGATTGACCAGGAAGAAAATGAAGATCGTGGATATGAATCAGAAGGTATTGATTCTCCAAGCCACGGTGCTCTATTGAAAGTTGGACGGCTCATAGACACATATCTCGCTGAAATAGCTCCTGATCCATATTTGAGTCTCGACAAATTCACTGCTATGATATCAGTGTTGCCTGATTATGCTCGTGTAATTGATGACGGACTTTACAGAGCTATTGATATTTATTTGAAGGTAAAATTTCAAAATTTTAGTTATAGACCTGTATATTAGTCCAGCAACAGATCATCTGGTTTTATGAATCCCTGCAAATTGTAATAACATGTTCTTTCTATAGTATGAATATTCTTAATTAATCATGCACTATTTCTGAACTTCACTAGGCCCATCCGATGCTAAGTGAGCATGAATGCAAAAAGCTATGCAAATTCATAGATAGCCAAAAGCTCTCTCAAGAAGCATGCAATCATGCAGCACAGAACGACAGGCTCCCAGTTCAAATGACTGTCCGAGTTCTCTACTTTGAGCAGCTCCGCCTAAAGAATGCTCTATCTGGAAGTTGTGGAGATACTTTTGTATCACAAAAGATCAGCAGCGGTCTTACAAGTGCAGCCATGTCTCCTAGAGATACTTATGCGTCTTTAAGGAGAGAGAACCGAGAACTGAAGCTGGAGATATCAAGAATGAGGGTGAGGCTCAGTGACCTTGAGAAGGAACAAATGTTCATGAAACAAGGGATGATAGACAAAACAGGAAATGGAAAAACATTCTTAACTTCCCTTTCTAGAGGTATAGGAAGGTTTGGTATATTTGGTGGTCCATCTGGGGGAAAACATCACAAGTCTGGTAGGAAATCCAGGACATCAGAAGTAAAAACTGGTAGGAGTAGGAGGTATTCTGTTTCCTAGGAAAAGTTTGCTCGCGCAATGTCAGAAAGAATGTACAATCTTTGTAATTAATGCATTTATTCAAGAGTCTCGGAGAGTGCTAATTATTGGTGAATGCTCTTTTCTTTCTGTCCTAGCCAATATTTTAGATATCATGTTGCACATTGTTGAATTTGTTTCTAGTCACAAGAAGAATAATGATGTTTAAAGTAAAAATTATTTATTCAATGATGTTGAGATCTTAGAAAAATTTACTTGAAAACAACATACTGAACTAACACATCTCCGTGAAGGGATGTAACAACTGTTCAATAAAGTTGGGGACGTGAGTGAATTAAATGCATCCACGGTAGAAGTCTATGCTAGTAAGTAATTGAAATATCGTGAGAAATCCAGAATCCTCATGCACTCATCTTACTGAAAAGTTGTTTACGTATCTGCACAAAGAGCAAGTCATGGACTTCAATAAGTATGAATCTGAACGTAGTTTCATTCTTTTACAATTACTTATTCAGTTATAATTTCTTGTTCTAAATCTCATTTCCTCAGCAAAAGTTTATCATTTAATTCGCGTAACATATTACCTTGGGGAGTTTCTGCTTGAAAATAACATCCAGTCGAGCATCAAGAGTGTTCTCACATACAATCTTCCCATCTTCAGAAGCTAGAATTACTCCTCCAGAGCTTTCATTAGCAAAGTAAAAACAAGTCAAAAACCATGCTTCACCTCAATGTCATCGTGAAAATTTACAATAAAGATTTACTTTATTTCTTCTCATGTTCTAGATTTGACAATAAGTATGACGTATAGTGTTTAATGCATCCTCTAAATGGACTTAGTATGAACTTTAAGTGTTATTTGATTTCCTATAAACAGGCTAAACAAACATAGTAGCATGATGGAAAAAGTTCTCAAATAGCCATTTTTCAGCCCATATAATTGAAAAATATTCATTGTCCTAGAGTTTCAAATTTCACTAGTGAAACTCAAAGATGAGTCCTACGGTTCACTTGTGAAATTTAAAACTCTAGGGTAGTGGATATTTTTTAAAGACAGGCGAAAAATGACCAATGGGTGCTATTTCTATGTACAATGGCATGACTTGGATTTTTGTTCTATTGAATTTCATGTTGGCCTAAATTACTACATTAATGTCGGATGGTAGTAGTGTAGGCCTCGCCAGACCTATGGACCCTGATGGGAGGGTCCATTCGGTTTTGACTTTTAAAGCTCTATATATGGTGCTAAGTCCCCTCTCCACTCCCTACACCGAGTAAATGCATGCCTCGTTGAAACTGTCATCTGTTGAGGGGAACATCGAGTGCATTGATTCTTGCAAGATTAACAAAGATGCCGAAAACATGTGTCGCCTCTACACTCTTTGTTATGGTATTCTTAGTCTATGCAATGCGTTAGTGTCAAGTTTTAATGATGACAATTTTACTTATGTAGGTATGGAAATTAAACTAAGTACGAGAAGCAAGGATACCAAGGAAGTTGACTACATGTATGGACCACGGAATAAAAAAGCCCCCAGATCCAGTAAGGAGCCCAACAGACGCATATGCAAGATGGGCTTACACAAGAAATACTCGTCAACCCTTCAACAAGGCACAAATATATGGTGTATCCTTCGATGGCTAAAAGAGATATTTACAGCTAAGGAAATAATACAAATCAAGTTCAAGGAAGGAAAGAAGAATATAGGATCTGCCGCATTAAAGGAGAAATATTCAATCAAGTGTAACAATCTTGTTAATTGAAGATGCAGTTCCATCACACAAGGAAAGACCATCAAGAAATATCAAGACGCATCAAACAACTCTAACCTTATTCTTGGAAATTAGATCACCAATTCCTTTTTCCAAGGATCAAA
Source organism: Lycium ferocissimum (assembly GCF_029784015.1). Taxonomy (NCBI): domain Eukaryota; kingdom Viridiplantae; phylum Streptophyta; class Magnoliopsida; order Solanales; family Solanaceae; genus Lycium; species Lycium ferocissimum. Next base: position 27,738 of record NW_026726681.1, on the reverse strand, counting down.
TCTCTTGGGTTGATATCTTTGCGTGAAGAGCCTAAACAACTATAAAAGGCAGCTTCACAAAACAACACAAATATACCTTAGTCTCATTCTCTCAAGCTATCTACTTTACTTTTCATAAACATTGTATTTTTGAGTGATCTATAGTGCAAACAAAAATAAAAAATAAAAATGAGAGACATAGTATAGTGTGTGAGGCATTGTATCAAAAAGATTACGAGTATTTTGAGTGTAGACGTAGGAGATTCATTCAAATCACCCTTGTACTAAACATTTTACAAAAGAGCTGCAGAGAACACATACATTGGGAAATTTCAAGGACTTAGGATTCGCATTGAATCTGAACCAGTATATAATATCTGGTGTTATTTATTTACTGCATTTTACTTTAGCATTCATTGAGTTAACAATCGACTAATAAATCGGAAAAGTTATAGTTACCCCCCCCCCCCCCCCCCCCCCCGACTTTCACAATGTTCTTCTGCTGTTATAGACTTGCTTACATTATATACTGACACATCTGCTGGAATAACAATAAGGAAAATATTACAATGATATTGTATTAATTATGAACAGATGCACAAATTGGCTTAAGTTGTGCTAGGCACTGTCCTAAAAAAATTATTTCAGCTGTGTGAAAATTTCTCCAAGATCATACAAGTCTACCTTCATTTTTTAAGGACACATGAATATCAAAGTTTAAATAATAAGCCAGCTATTTAGACAAGGAGAATAACAGATAACGCCACTAAATATGTTATGGCCAAACTTCAACTTGCAAATAATGACTTCAGTATTTACAAGTGAAGTCATGGTCAAACATCTAGGAAAACATGCAAAACAAATAACAGGGGAAACAAAGTGAGAAAGTACCAAGAGGAACGATGAGGATGTGCATCACTTGGAGGAGGAGGTAGATACACATTATTGTCAATGGTGATGTTAGGGCTACGCACTTTGGCTTTCTCAATGTACTCTTTTTTTGCATCCTCTACAACTGATTTAACTACTGAGACATCCATCTCCCTACACCTCAACAACACCGATGGCTCCTTCAGTCGCAGCAGACTCTAAATGAAAACAACTAACGCCTTTTAGTAACTGTCAGTGTGTAAAAAAGTTAAATTCCTACCAACTGTCACAAAAAGTTGAGTTTTTAAAGATGCATGGTTTATCACTCATTAATGAAGTTCAAATAGCAGTAAAGAGGTATAAGAATACTAATTTGATTAAGCAACTTACCTGAACAATTAATCCTTTGAGAAGCTTTTTGTAATTATTCTTGTCACCAGAAATCTTTAGAAGTGTCTTTCTAGCAGACTCCTTCATTCCGTTGACCACATCATCCTGTGCTTGGAGAACTTTGATGCGGGACGCATTTAGTTGCATAGAGTACTCACTATACCAATTAGAAAAAGAGTTTAATTTTTATATATTAACCGTCCAAAATTTTGTTTTTTACACTATCAGGTTACTAAAAAATATAACTACACATACGTAACTGTAGGATACGTAGAACTTACATTTTCTTACGGACTTCCACCTGCTTGGTTTTCCGTTCATACTCTTGTCTGACCTTTTTCTTCGCAGCTTCAACTAATTGTAATTTCTCAATTTGGAATTCCTACCATGCAGACGCAAAGAGATAGGTAGATGTTAAAGAAGAAACTAATTAACTAATTAAAAAAAATAGAACTGCAGGGGAAACGGATTTAGGATCTCAATGTATGAAAACTGTAAATGTATTAGCTTAATATTATTCATTCTCATTGAGTTTTACATATTCACATAATTCCAATTACCAATATAATATAGATGGAAGCAGATGCACACTTCAGATAGATATAATCAAGTCTCATGATGTGGTATTACCTAAATTTGCGTCTAATTAAACGTGAAAGATGACTAATTGCAGATTAATCCCAAATTATCTTAGAAGTATAAAAGCATTGTACACAGTGAGAGAAAACTTGAAGAAGTCCAAAAAGTACAAATTACAATGATAGTTCGGGTATATTTTGATAAATAGTTGGTGATAGTTCACGTAGGAACACAAACACCTGATAGTTCAGGTAGAAAAAGGTGGGAAGTAAACCTCCTCAGCGGAGACAGAGATTTCATTGGCCTTCTCTTCGGCTTCCTGCCGAATGAATCTGACCATTTGCTGTATTTGCTTTGATACATCTGTGTCATTCATTTTCAAATTTCTTTCCTTTTTCTCTTTGATTTCTCAATACTAATGCAATAAATATTGGAACAAGTTCAATGCAAATAATGGTGGATGGTGATTTACATATAGATGAATAATTTATTCCTACAAGACACAGGGGAATTCCAAACCTTTAGAAACGATCTAGAATTTAAAGGTAGTAAAATACATTCGCTGCTTATATGTGTAGATCCATCTCTTATGGATATAATGAGGCAATTTTAGACGCTGAACAAATCCCTTTTTCGGATTTTACGCACCCCAACAACCTTAACGGTTTGTTCATACGTTGGTTAGATTGAAAGAGTCCATTCTCATGTATTTCCTCTCCCCCTCCCACAAAAAAATAGTACTATTAATCTGGAAAAACATTATCAACAGAAAATAGATACTAATAGCTTGTTTGGCCAAACTTATTTTTCCCCCAAAAGTACTTATTTTTTCAATAAGTGCTTATTTTAAAAAAAGTGAGGTGTTTGGCCAAGCTTTTAGGAGAAAATAAGTGCTTTTGGGGGGTAGCAGAAGCAGTTTTTCAGAAGCTCAAAAAAATAGCTTTTGCCCAAAAGCACTTTTTTGAAATTACTTTTGAGAAAAATACACATAGAAGCACTTTTTAAAAGTTTGGTCAAACACTAATTACTGCTCAAAAGTACTTTTTAAATTAATTGGCCAAACACAAACTGCTTTTAGCCAAAAGCGCTTTTTCGAAAAGTACTTTTTAAAATAAGCTGTTTTTAGAAGCTTGGCCAAACAGGCTATAATTTTGATTTTCAAGGTTGAATATGCTTTAAGATAATAATATCTTATTCCTACTTGAATGTTTTAACCAATGATTTAAAAAGCGGGGCCGTGAGGCGAGGCGTTTTACTTAGTACGGGGCGAGGCATAAGCCCCAAGGATGTTAAATTTTTTAATTTATAATGTAGTAAAATAGTATAACAACACATTTATTATAAAAAAAATACATTGATAGTTTAAAAAAATAAAAACATGATTAAAGAACTAATAGAAAACAAAACTTCTAACATGATTTTACAAGTATAAATAATGCAATGATATATATAAACGCTATTATGAGATAGCAAATAAACTCTAACAACTTAACTTTTAAATTTTTTAAAAAATCACAATTTCTTAAAATATATTATTATCATACTATGCAATTTACCTATCTAAAAGAAAATAATCAATAAACGCTTTCAGTATTACAGTTAAAACATCACTCCTTCATGAAGAAAAATAAAATTACTTTCAAATAACAAAATAATAAAATATAATAATTTTGAGACATAGGACAAACATATGAAGACCAGTAACAAGTGAAGATGTAAAATTCAGCTATGTATTTTTTTTAAAAAAAAAAAAAAAAAAACAGTTAAGTGGTGTTCACCCTCAAGGTGTTTTCAAATAGTAAATATGCAATACTACGACTTGTTATTTGAGTTACTCTCAATCTTTTTTATTTCTATAGATGAAAATACTATTCAGCACATTCATTTATTACAGAATTATGAGGGTCAATAGTTTTAACTAAGGATTTTGACACATAATATAAAAACTGTCAGGCGAGTCCCAAGCGTTGGGCGTTAGGCGTGTTTAGGGCGTATAGTTGGGCGTTTAAGATGTAAGCCTCACAGAACTAAGCTCCACACATTAGCCTCGAGGCGTTTTTCCCGTGCCTCGCCCCGAAGCGAGTCCCAAAATTTCCTTTTAAAACACTGGTTTTTACCTACAATTGGATCGAATGACAAGTTGGAAAAAATCGCTTTATAGTAATCAAATATGTGCATTATAACACAGGAAGTTATCTTGTTATTAATCCATATGAATGTATATTAAATTTTCTTGTTAATGCTCAATATAATAATATCAATATCCATCTACTAGATAGAAGAGTATTGTTATTGAGATTTTCAATAAGCCTTACAAGAGTGTTGTACAAAGAATGTGTACTTTGATAAAAAATAAAAAAAACCATCAGGGTCACATTAATTACCAAAGTTACTATGTTTACCCTAATGGGCTTTTACAAACCCCTTATGGTGAACCCTTATTTTCAACTTCTCCCAATCACATATAATGGGAGTGACCATCTAATATGAGAAACATATTCTCATCTCATGTACCACACCGTCGGGTAAGAAGATTCGACAATCTATTAAATGTCACTTTGGTACTAACAACGAACTAGAGTATGAGGTTGTAATTGCAAGACTTGAACTATCCCTTGAACTTGGAGAATATAGTATCGAGTAAAAATGCAACTCCAATTGGTAGTTCATCGGATCCACAGACGTATGAGGTACGAGAAGCCCAGATGCAACAATATTTGGCCAGGATCTTAAACCTTCTATCCCGATTTAGTGAATAGGAATCACCACAAATACCTCGAGAAGAAAATGTCGAAGCAGATGCCCTCGCAAATCCTGCATCAACAACTGATATCATAGAGGCCGAAGGCCATTGCTACTTCATCTATTCAATTTTGTCTTTGACTGACATGATGTAACACCCACTTTACCTAGTATTTTCGTAATGAGTTCATTAATTACCTACAACACGACACCATGCCCGATAATAAGAAAGCATAGAGATAACTCAGAAACAGGGCAACTCGATACTGCCTCATTGAAGGCTAGATCTATCGAAGGACATTGAATGGTGCTTTAGCTAAATATTTTGTATTGAATATGTAGTGAGAGAAGAACATGAAGGACAATGTAGTAACCATTACGAGATAGAGCACAAGCTCAAAAGCTCATTAGGGCCGGCGATTATTGCCTCCGGATGGAGCATGAGATAATGGAGTTTGCCAAAAGCTGTGATAATTAAGTGCCCGCGGTTTGCCCACCTATTGCACCAACCTGCAGAGCCATTTCATTCCATATTAATACCTTGGTCCTTCATGAAGTGGGAAATGGACATAGTCGAACTAACACTACCGATCAACCTTGAATAGGTAAGTTTTCTGCTTGTTCTAACTGACTATTTTTTCAAATGGGTTGACAAAGGCTCCTACAATAGAGTTTGAGAAAAAGAAGTTGTAACGACCCGTTTAATCGTTACCGTAAAATTTCAAAATATTCTCAACCGTGATATCCTGGACCTTTTAATTTGCTAAGTATTTTCGACGGACATCTTAGCCTAGCGGGACCCATTGTACGGGAAGGAATCAAAACATCGAAATTCGGGTCGGAGACCTAGTCAGATCGCCCCAGCGCTGGGATGACCGCTACAGCGATCACGCCCCAGTGACCCTGACCCCACTGAAATGCAGGTGGGGTGGTGGCATCAGGTTGCTGAAGCGGCGTGGCAGACGGTGGAGTGCTACCGCTAAAGCGGTAGGCCGACCGCTACAGCGGTGACACGTAGTAAATTTCCCTATTTAAGAATTCATTTTGGGAATTGGCGACATTTTCTCATAAACCCTAAAATCCAGCCGCCCTCAAGTCTTTTGGGAGCCTAAAATCAGATTTTGTTAGGAATGTAAATCCTCCTAACCCCTTCTAATTCCTCCCTTCACATAGTAAATTATTCGTAAGGTTCTTCACCTAGAGAGCCAACAAGATGGGTATCACTAAATCCTAGATTGGAAGAATGATTGGTTAGCTTGTTCTTCATATGTAGTTCATTGATTTAAATCTCTCATGGTCTTCACCCTAGATTGGTTAATAACCTAGATTCCTGTCTTCTTCCTAATTGTAAATGAGTTTTTACATGAATCTTGGAAATGGGTTTTTCTAAAGGATAGAGTTAAAAATGGCAACTTGGTCTAGCAATAACTCTTTATGGATAGGAAAAGAGTTCTTTTGGTGGTGAAAGCCTAGAAATCTAAGTGTGGTCCAAATTCCTAAATTTTCCTTATGAATCCGAAATCCCTCACAAGTGTGTCAATGGTGATTCCTATCCTTGGCTCTTATGAGTATCTTAAGTCTTTCGTTCGGGTTACAACGTGATGAATAAATTGAAGGTCTACAGATGTTCGTGGCACCCGCTTAGCCTCGAGGTAGGTTACGGCTTTTCTTTTTGGTAGACTCCGGTTAGTTTCTCATATTCATGTATTAGAAGGAACAGAGAATGCATGTGTAGGAGTTGGAGATTTGGGATGGATTCATAGGATGGTACTGTCATGCGATTTATGTGTTTGGGCTTGTGGCCTGTAGATCCCCTAGGATTCTTGTATTATTTCCTTAGGCGTTGGTGGATTTTATGTGACTTGGAAGTAGTGGTTGGTACATACTTTTCTATGTCTCTCGATAAGAATTTTCGTAAGATACGACTAATTTGTGCAATGCCATAAATAGTAAATCTAATTGATAATGGACAGATAAAATATTGCGAAGATCCTAAATTAATTCTAGACTGGGTAGTGGCGATGTTCTTGTAAATAGAAGGGGGAATTATCATATATTAATGTTGATGGGCAGTAAAGAGAGAGTGGTACTATTGTGTATTGATTGATTTGTTCTATTGTTGTGGGCTTGATACCGCATAGTGATAGTAGATATTGTAGACTATTAACATATCTCTTCCATGATATGGTGTTGCCTCACTTGTTGGCATTAATTACGAGGGTAGTGTTCTATATGACTTACGTAGTCTTTCATGATATTGTTGGTGTACCCATGCTTGGTATTTGTGATATTGATCTAATTATTCATGTTGACTCATACATCGCACACATTCACATCTCTCATGATATATTGTTGATACATTGCTAATAATTGATGAAATAATGTGATGAGCTGAGCTCAGTTTGCATGAGAGTGATATGAGTAGTCCGATGTCCGATGGTTGTCCCGGAATCGTGGATTGTGTGCGAGTTATGTGAGTAGTCCGATGTCCGATGGTTGTCTTGGAATCGTGGATTGTGTGATGTGAGAGTCCGATGTCCGATGATTGTCCCGGAATCGTGGATGAGTGAGTACATGGACTTCGCGGGTCCCCCATGGGTTGTGCTACCGGGACGTCGATACTTCCGTCTGGAGTACATGTGTACACAACATTGCATTACATTCTTACATCGTGGCATTGCATTATGGCTTATTTGTGATGATCAATGATTTATTGTGTTGTTGTTTCTTGATTGGATATATTGAGATTTGACATGATTGGGATTAGTTGAAAAACCCTAGGTCACGATCATAAACTATCCTTGTTGATTGTTCTGGATTCCAGTTATGTATGTTAGGCTAATTATGGTTAGGCGATTAAAGATTATCAAATGGCTTGTGGACTTCTTTACTAAGATTGAACAACATAGTAATATTTGACTTCCAGAACCGGTGTGGAATTGCCTAGTGGTTATTGGGAAGAGTTAAGAGACTTAAGAATTCCTAATGTTATGACAAACGGTAGGAAACTTGTGTTGCTAATATGGTTACTCATCATGCTTATTTGTGAACTCTTTTACTAATAGGTGCTTCTAACTATTGTCTGCCTGTGATGCTTACTTAGTACGTGTTGATGTACTAATACTACTCTTGCTACGCCCTTTTTGAGGTGTAGAGTTTTTCAGGTGATTGATTGTTAGCAAGATTCGGAAGATGCACGATGCCTATCTTGAAGGCCTCCACCAATTCCATTCCGGCATGGAGGTTGAGTCTTAGAGTCTATTGTATTCTGGATTTACCTTAGTAGCTCTTGTACTAGTCTAGAACAGGTCGTGGGAATCGAATAAGTCTTGTATTTATTTAATTGTTGTAATCACTTTTGCAAACTTGGTTAGTATAATTTTTTGAGCTTATCTTGTTAATTATTTGCAAATTGGATAAAAATGAAATCGTTCTTTGCCTGGATAGTGTGTTCGTTTGATTAAGGGTTCACCTTCCGAGGTGGGAAAGGTAGGTACCCGCGCGACTCTAAATTGGGTTGTGACAAGTTGGTATCCGAGCCTAGGTTCTCGGCCTCATAAGTACAAGAGCAATGTCTAGTAAAGTCTCGTGGAATGGTACGTAGGCGTCTGTGCCCATCCACGGGAGGCTATAGGGCATTTAGGAAACTTTCCTTCTTTGTTTCAAATCGTGCTACTTCGGTCAAGTTGGTAACGCGATGTATCCAATTGGTATCTAAACGATTCCAATTGGTATCTACGCATGAAATCAAGTCGTATTTCGCGATCAGATCTAATATGTTGGAAAAGGTTGAGTTAAATTTTAGTTGCGAAAGTATTCCGAGCATAGTATAATGCTACTGCCAGTCATTACGCCCCAGCGGTCAGTCTACCGCTGTGGCGTTATCGCTGAAGCGGTACCCCCCCTCCCCCCGTTCTTCCTTGACCGCTCCTGCGGCTCCCCCTACCATCGAAGCGGGACCGCTATAGTGGTCTGAGAGACCGCTGAAGCGAAAGTCTTGGGTTCAAAGACCTAAAACTTCTCCCATGTTTTCAGCTTGTTTCCCACCGTCGCGCCATTCAACAAAGCGGAAAAAAAAGAAAGAAACCCAAAACCATCGTTGATATAAAGACAAGCCCGACAAGGTCAAGAATCACTCAAGTCATTACTACAAACCCAATTACCATTACCAAAACAAGAAACCAAATAGTCCAACATTCAACACAAAATATCTAAACATTAAGCCCAAACAAGGCTAATCACAACCAAAACGAAATTATCCAAAGAGAAGAAAATCCAAGCAAACAAACCAAAAAAAAACAAAGGAAATTGTTTCAACAACAAATCCCGACATGGGCAACCATAACACCATCATAATGGAAGGGAGGGGGGAGGTTTCTAAGCCACCCGACCGCTCGAGGCCCATGCACCATCTGAACTACCGACATCCTCTGCTGATTTGCTCCTCCCGCTATCTCCCTTGACTTGGCTCACAAATGAGTACTGGTCAGAGTCATCCTCGTCCTGCGCAAGCATCTCCTCGCTGGGGTACATCTTTCCCCATAAGCCCTTGATACCTCTCCAGGCCCTTAGATAGACCTTGTCGCGAGACTTGGTCTTGGCCTGCTCCTTCTCAAAGTCAGTGCGAAGCTGAACATGATCTGCAGCCAGAGAAGTGTAGATAGTCTGCAAGGTAGAGAGTGACTCACCCATCCCTTTCTGCACCTCTAGATAGTCTTTCATCTCCTCCCTGGTAAAGTAACCCCCGCCAAAGACTGGATGACCCCACCTCCACCGAAGGCCTCGGCATACCCTGGAACATCGCCATCATCTTGTCAAAATGAGTATCAATACGCTCAAATGGGCCCTGAGCAGGGGCAGCCCCAGCCTCAGCTCCATCTCCACCTCCACCCGCACTGGCACTAGCACTCGTCCCCTCTACAGTCTTCCTCTTCTTACGATGGACGGAAGTACCATGACCAGACACCTGCAATGGGTGGAAGTTAGCACCAAAATTTACCATGTTATCATCAGGCCTCCTATAGACCCCAGCCCTCTTGCACAACGAAGTGATCAATGACGGGAATATCAAACTCGACGCCCCAAACCTCATAAACTCCTTGCATTATTCAATCACCTGTGAACCTACATTTACAGGCACATCATTTACGATGCAAGCAATCAGAAGGGCCCTGGGATAGGTCACGGAGGTGACATTCCTCGAGGGACGGACCTGGCGGGAGAAGATGTTCAGCCACCTTCTAGTCTCAACAGTAAATTTGTCGCTTCCTATCCCCACCCTGGACTGGCCCCAAGTGATAGAAGCTCTATCCCCCTCAGCCACTAACGTAGACACCAGCCACTCACCATTGCCAGCAGTATTTTTAGCCTCCAAAAACTCCACCGAATGATTCTCCACTTTGTGCACCCGGTTTATCGCCCTAGCCCCCGCCTTCACAGGAGATCCCACGAATCACTATCCTCGGATCAGGAGTATCCCAATCGACTGTTGGCAGCATGGCGTAGAATTTTCTTACCCAATTCTCATTGCATCGCCCGGGATCCCTAACCAAACGCATCCACTTTATCCTTTCCAATCTCTCCAGAAACTCAGAAGAACGTTTCTCCACATTAGTCTCTCCAATAGTAGGGGCATGCGCCTCTGCTCCAAGAAACGGCGCTCAGATTGTGGACTGATGAAAATTTGATAGACGGGTACTTGCTCCTCTTGTTGTTCTAGTTGTTCGGCTTCTTGATTCTCGGCCATTGTACCTGCGAGGAATATTAAATTATGAGGATTTATGTACCAGATCTAAGAAATCGAAGCTTACATTCTACGCTTTAAACCTCAGCAGAATCAGTGGTTAAAAAGAAAAATTCTGGTGGCAGTTCTGTGCAGGCACCGCTGGAGCAGTCACGCAGACCGCTGCAGTGGGGACGTTATGGCGGCAGTGGCTACCGCTTTAGCGCCACTTATCATTCCTGCCCCAAAAACTCTAGCGACCCTTAAGCGCTGCAGCGGGACCGCTCCAGCGGTCCCTTGACCGCTGAAGCGGTGTCGTCTTCTCCAAAAGGCCCGATTTTCCCCATCTCACCAAAGCCTCAAAACTTATTTTTATGAGTGGATGGGGCAGATATCAGGCATGCAAGATGTTTGCAACTCTTAGAACATAATTTCTAGTAACAACAATCCCCAAATTTCAAGGGAAGCCAACACCCTATTTCAAACAAAAATTCTTTATTATGTTTAAGTTTTTCAGTCCAAATTTGTGCATTAACTACACAACCTTTGATGTATAGATGATTCTAACGCTGAACAAGTTGTGAAATTCAGCCTATCAATACCTATTAAACCCATTAACCAAACCCAAAAATCCCAACTTTAGTGTTAACAAACCCATTTATCAAAGCATGGAGACTTAGAAGTTGGCCATTACCTTTTTGCAAGTAGAGAAGAGTAATTTCTTACCTTAAGAGTTGAAGATTCGGGTGCGGTTGGTGGTGGTTGTGGATGACCCTTTAAGCTCCTTCTTTTCCTTCTTTTTGAGAGCAATTTGTTGTGGTGTAAGTTTGGGTTTAAAGTGCAGATGGAAGTGTGGGTTGTTAAGGGGATTTTATTGTGTTTAGAGGGAGTTGGGAAGTTGTGATAGGTTGGGAGAGGGAGAGGCAATTGTGGATAAAGGAGGGAATGTATTTGAGAGAATGGGAAAGGTGGGGAAGGGGAAGGTTTTTTTTTTTTTTTTTTTTTTTTTCGATTTCTTGTCACCAGCTCCAAATGGCGGCTCGATCGCTTTCGCGGTGCGATACAACATTCTGGCTGTAGGTTAGTTAGTCAGAATGTTGATTTCCCTAAGACACGTTCCATTTGATTTTGATCCGTGTTGGAGCCTTACCCTTGTGTTTCCCCTGTAGACCTACGATTATAAATTCATCCGATCCCTCTGGGCTATTACCTTTGCAGTCCTTCTTCTAAAAGCTAGCAGTCAAGCCACCGCTATTCGTATACCGCTGGGATTTAAATCGTGTGTGGTGATCTTCCTGATAAGTCTAGACAGAAATGGTAGCACAACTTTTCGTGACGGAGTAAATGGTTACAAGTCAATGCCACTAAGTTCCATACGTGAGCGTGTTTCTCTATGTGCCTTGGTTCGCCCCTTGTCATTCGAGGACAAACGATTGTTTAATTGGTATCTGATGTAATGACCCATTTAGTCGTTACCGTAAAATTTCAAAATATTTGCAACTGTGATATCCTAGACCTTTTAGTTCGCTAAGTATTTTCAACCGATATCTAGCCTAGCGGGACCTATTGTACTGGAAGGAATCAAAACATCGAAATCCGGTTAGGGGACCCAGTCAGACAGCCCCAGCGCTGGGATGATCGTTACAATAGTCACGCCCCAGCGACCCTGACCCCGCTGAAGCGCAGGTGGAGTGGTGGTATCAGGCCGCTGAAGCGGCGTGGTGGACGCTGGAGCGCTACGGTTGAAGCGGCAGGCCGATCGCTACAGTGATGACACGCAGTAAATTTCTCTATTTAAATTTCATTTCGAGAATTGGCCCCATTTTCTCATAAACCCTAAACTCCAGCAGCCCTCAAGTCTTTTGGAAGCCTAAAATCAGATTATGTTAGGAATGTAAATCCTCCTAACCCCTTCTAATTCCTCCCTTGACATAGTAAATTGTTCCAAAGGTCTTCGCCTAGAGAGCCAACAAGAAGGGTATCACTAAATCCTAGATTGGAAGAATGATTGGTTAGCTTATTCTTTATATGTAGTTTATTGATTTAAATCTCTCATGTTCTTCACCCTAGATTGGTTAATAACCTAGATTCCTATCTTATTCCTAATTCTAAATGAGTTTTTCCATGAATCTTGGAAATGGGTTTTTCTAAAGGATAGAGTTAAAATGGCAACTTGGTCTAACAATAACACTTTATGGATAGGAAAAGAGTTCTTTTGGTAATGAAAGCCTAGAAATCTAAGGGTGGTCCAAATTCCTAAATTTTCCTTATCAATCTGAAATCCCTCACAAGTGTGTCAATGGTGATTCCTATCCTTGGCTCTCATGAGTGTTTCAAGTCTTTCGTTCGGGTTACGATGTGATGAATGAATTGAAGGTCTACAGATGGTCGTGGCACCCGCTCGGCCTCGAGGTAGGTTGCGACTTTCCTTTTTGATAGACTCCGGTTAGTTTTTCATATTCATGTATTAGAAGGAATGAAGAATGCATGTTTAGGAGTTGGAGATTTGGAATGGATTCATAGGATGGTACTGTCATGCGATTTATGTGTTTGGGCTTATGGCTTGTAGATCCCCTAGGATTCTTGTATTATTTCCTTGGCTTTGGTAGGTTTTATGTCACTTGAAAGTAATGGTTGGTACATACTTTTCTATGTCACTCGATGAGAATTTCTGTAAGATACGACTAATTTGTGCAATGCCATAGATAGTAAATCTAATTGATAATGGACAGATAAAATGTATCGAAGATCTTGAAATAATTCTAGACTGGGTAGTGGCGATGTCTTGTAAATAGAAGGGGGAATTATCATATATTAATGTTGATGTGCAGTAAAGGGAGAGTGGTAATACTGTGTTGTGATTGATTTGTTCTATTGTTGTGGGCTTGATGCTGCGTAGTGATAGTAGATATTGGATACTATTGAAATATCTCTTCCATGATATGGTGGTGCCTCACCAGTTGGCACTAGTTACGAGGGTAGTGTTCTATATGACTTGCGTAGTTTTTCATGATATTGTTGGTGTACCCATGCTTATTACTTTTGATATTGATCTAATTATTCATGTTGACTCATAAATCACACGCATTCACATCTCTCATGATTTATTGTTGATACATTGCTAATACTTGATGAAACACTGTGATGAGCTGAGCTTGGTCTGCATGAGAGTGATGTGAGTAGTCTGATGTCCGATGGTTATCCCGGAATCATGGATTGTGTGAGAGTGATGTGATTAGTCTGATGTCCGATGGTTGTCCCAGAATCGTGGATTGTGTAATGTGAGAGTCCAATGTCTGATGATTGTCCCGGAATCGTGGATGAGTGAGTACATGGACTTCGCGGGTCCCCCACGGGTTGTGCTACCGGGACGTCGATACTTCTGTTTGGAGTACATATGTACACAATATTGCATTGCATTCTTACGTCATGGTATTGCATTGCATTATGGCTTATTTGTAATGATCAATGATTTATTGTGTTGTTGCTTCTGGATTGGATATATTGAGATTTGTCATGATTGGGATTTGTTGAAAAACCTTAGGTCACGATCTTGAACTATCCTTGTTGACTTTTCTGTTTTGCAGTTGTGTATGTTAGGCTAATTAAGGTTAGGTCATTAAAGATTATCAAATGGCTAGTGGACTTCTATACTAAGATTGAACAACGTAGCAATATTTGACTTGCGAAACTGGTGTGGAATTGCCTAGTGGTTATTGGGAAGAGTTAAAAGCCTTAAGAATTCCTAATGTTATGAAAAACGGTAGGAAACGTGTGTTGCTAATCTGGTTACTTATCATACTTATTTGTGAACTCTTTTACTAATATGTGCTTCTAACCATTGTCGGCCTATGATGCTTACTCAGTACATGTGGATTGTACTAATACTACTCTTGCTACATCCTTTTTGGGGTGTAGAGTGTTTCAGGTGATTGATTGTTAGCAAGATTTGGAAGATGCACGGTGCCTATCTTTAAGGCCTCCACCCATTCCATTCCGGGATGGAGGTTGAGTCTTAGAGTCTATTGTATTTCAGATTTACCTTAGTTGCTCTTATACTAGTCTTGAGCAGGTCGTGGGAATCGAATGCGTCTTGTATTTATTTAATTGTTGTAATCACTTCCGCAAACTTGGTTAGCATAATTATTTGAGCTTATCTTGTTAATTATTTGCAAATTGGATAAAAAATGAAATCGTTCTTTGCTTGGATAGTGTGTTAGTTTGATTAAGGGTTCGCCTACTGTGGTGGGAAAGGTAGGTTCCCGCGTGACTTTAAATTGGGTCGTGATAGAAGTTACAGATTTCATACGGAGAAACATCATCAGTCGTTTCGGTGTTTATCCAATCATGAATTGAGTAGATGAAATTTTGCTTTCAATTTGACTACATTGCCTCTAAATTTATAATATGTTGCTTGATCCGGGGCAACAACCACTCTAATATCACTAACCAATCTAGATTTAATTTACCAATTAAGTAGGTCCCATGTGTCACGACCTGACTAGGGGCCATGACGGGTACCCAGGGCTGACCATCGAGCACCACTCATATTACTACTCATCATACTCATCCTGCGTTCATTCATTATTCTCATACTTCTAATCATAGGGAAAACCATTTTTCACTTGCAAACATATTTACGTTTATATACATAAGCCCTTCAGCGATCAAAATAATACATATACAGTGAGAAAATCATGAGACTATACTACCCACACATACGTATCTACGAGCCTCTATTAGAGTACTAAACATATGGATGGGACAGGACCCCGTCGTGCCCAAAATATATGTACACAAAATAATAAATTAGTGGCACCTCCGGAACAATGGAGTGCTCTCAAAGTCAACTGATAGCTCCTACGAATCTGGATCACCTCCCCGTTCACACCGTGGGTATGAATACGGCCCCAAAGAAAAGGACGTCAGTACGAGCATTGTACTGAGTATATAAGGCATGAATAAAATGAGCATAATAAAGAAATCATGAAACATGAGGTGGAGATATAACCTGCTTAGCCTTTAAGAGTAAATGCATTTTAAACATATCATATACATCAACATGTCACATATATCATCCTCATTAACCCGCGTCCGGGTACCATCATACGCCGCCCACTAGTGGTGTCATGCCCGGCCCTATAGGCTCGGTGTAATCATATGCAGCCCGCCTTAGCGGTGACATGCCTGGCCATCTAGGCACGGTGGAATCATATCATCATGAACTCATCATCATCATACATTTGTCATAGAACATGCATTGGAGCTTAAAGACAATCTATAACTATATCAGGGTGACAAGGCCTAGAACCCCCGATTACGTTATGGAATGATCATATTCATCATGCCTCACCTTGAAGGAACTAACATTGTAAGGTGAGTGTAACACAACTAACAATATCAAGGGATCGTAAATAGGGTCATTAGATTTGTAAAACATTGTATCATGGCCTTAGGATTCCTTAGACTCAAACTCATCATCATCGTTATCATACTCGTAACACATCTTTAATCTCATATGAAGCCTTTCATGAACATAGACTCATAATTGTCCGGAATGTAAGAAAGTCATGGAAAAATTGGGGAATTCATGCCATGGAGTCATGCCTTAGAAAGAAGGGACTAGCCCTACATACCTTTTCGTTTAGCTACTCTATTGCTTGAGCGTTCTCCTTCAATAGAGTTTGTACTAACATTAGATAATCAATAGCTTAGCATACTTGACTGAAGCTAGAGAAAATTGGGTAGCATTTCCTTTGTTTATACAACTCTCCCCATATCATATATCAACTCCCAACGTCTATAATAACATTCACAACATCATAAGTAATAATCTTTATTCACCTACATTATCCATATTTCCCGATTTCACTTCAAATCATCCATAACCATGGTCATAGTGCACTATTACATTCACTCATATGTAATGTCTTCCCCATGTTCTTAATGTCATTTATAACATAATTATAATCATAACATATCAAAAATCATGACTCATTCCAAGCTACTACTCAAAATGCCACTATTCTTGTATTCATGACCCATTTTCTACTTTCTTTCATAATCTAAGTATTTCAACCTCTCAATACTTTAAACAACATGGAATGATCATAAAAATTACCTTTGATAGTGTGGGAATGAGCTTTGAGTGGAAACACTTCACTTGAGCAAAACCCTAGTTCCACTTCCAATGAAATTTCTTGTCTTGGATGAACCCTAATGAGTTTCTTGCACTTGATTCTCTTTGTTTGATGAAGTTGATCATGAGTTTCTCTTGAATTATTGTGGAAGAGATGTGGAGAATATTCTAGAGAGTTCTTGAGAGAAGGGGAGTGGAAAATGAAATGAATTAAATGAGGTTGGGGTCCCTTATATTAATCTTAAAACCTGTCCCGATTTATTTCTTATACGGACAAACATACGGTCCGTATAATTTATATGGACCGTATGTATGACCGTATCTTTGGTCCAGTGAAGGTCCCCATTCTGGGCAGAATATATGACCTAACATATGGCCAGTACATTTTATACGGTCCATATGTTGGACCGTATAATGCTCAGCTTTCCGAAACTTGTTCTTGTCGACTCGTTTGATCTCCAATCCTTATGGAGCCTTCTTAACACTTGTTTAACACTTCATTAGAAATCCAAGGGATGTTATAACTCTTTTTCTAAGGCATCATTAAGCCATCATTAACTTGATACTTTGTAAATCCTTTCCGACACCCAACGAATACCTCGCCTTTCTTAACGAACTTTCTTCTCTTACTTCGAATGTCTTTGAAATATCAATTAGAATCATTAAATACTATTTCTTACTTATTAAAACATCGTATATTTCATACCTTTCGTTAGTCTACTCACTGTGCATCAACATGAAATTTTCCAAGGTGTAACATTCTTCCCCCCTTTTAGAACATTCGTCCTCAAATGTTAAGTGCTCGGGAATTCTACGAAAAGTTTGCCAGAGTTTCCCCTGTAATATGATACTACCATCCTATCACAACAGCTCATAATAACAATACCTCACAGGGCCACAACATCATAGCATTAAAGTATGGCCACAAACGACACAAATGCATAAAAAGAGAAAACATACATACCTTATAATCTTGATGTTTCATCTTGGATCCCTTACGGGGGCTGAAATAAGTGTGGGTACTTGGACTTCATATTGTCTTCCGCCTCCCAAGTCATTTCTTCTCGATTGTTGTTTCTCCATAAAACGTTAACTGAGGCTACTTCTTTATTTCTGAGTCTTCGTACTTGCCTATCTATTATGGAAATGGGTACCTCTTCATAAGCCAACTTTTCTGTCACTTGAACATCATCTACTGGCACGACCCTAGTAGGATCTCTGACACACTTACGAAGCATTGAGACATGAAAAACCAGATGGACTGATTCCAATTCTGAGGGTAAGTCCAATTCATATGCTACTTGACCCACCTTGCGAACAATCTTATAAGGGTCCAATATATCGAGGGCTCAACTTTCCCTTCTTACCAAATCTCATCACACCTTTCATTGGTGACACCTTCAGAATATCCAATCATCAACTTGAAATTCTAAGTCTCGCCGAAGGTTGTCCGCATAAGATTTCTGGCGACTTTGGGCTGTCAATAGTCGGTCTCGGATTACCTTGACCTTTTCCACCGCTTGTCAATCAATCTCGTAATTAGCCGTACTCTCTCCTACTTCAAACCACCCAATTGGGGATCTACATTTCCTTCCATATAGAGCTTCATACGAAGCCATTTGAATACTGGAATGATAGCTGTTGTTGTATGCAAACTCAATAAGGGGTAAGTGGTCATCCCAACTACCAAAGAAATCTAGTACACATGCCTGTAGCATAACTTCCAAGGTCTGAATGGTACGTTCGGCTTGCCCATCGCCTTGCGGATGAAATGTCGGTGGCTATGCTTTACTTGAGTACCCAAACCTTCTTGGAAAGATTTCCAGAACTTAGTCGTAAATTGTGCTCCTCTGTTAGTAATAATGGACACCGGGACGCCATGAAGTCGCACAATTTCCTTAAGATATGATCTCGCATAATCTTCTGCTGAGTATGTAGTCCTGACCGGAAGAAAATTAATCGATTTTGTGAGTCTGTCCACGATTACCCATATAAAATCATACTTGCTTCGGGAACGAGATAACCCTACAATGAAATCCATGTTGATCACTTCCCATTTCTAGGTTGAAATCTCCATTGCTTGCAATAATGCTCCTGGCTTTTGATGCTCAATTTTCACTTGTTGACAGTTTGGACATTGAGCTACAAATTCTGCTATGTATTTCTTCATTCCATCCCACCAATACATCAACTTGAGATCATGATACATCTTTGTCGCACCTGGGCGAATAGAATACCGAGAATAATGATCTTTTTCTAGAATTCGACGATGTAATTCTGCAACATTCGAAACACATAGCCTGCCTCGGTATCTAAGAAATCCATCTATAGAAGTTTCAAATGGAGACTTCTCTTTTTCATGAAATGTGTCTTTATAGTGGCTTAACTGACGCTCTTTTACCTCCATGTCCAAGGATGAAACTGTCGAATCATTGATATCAATTCCTGCACTGCCTGAATCAATTAGACGAACTCCAAGGCTAGCTAGCTGGTGGAGCTCACGAATTAATTCTTTCTTCTCTGGAGGAGCCTCACATAGGCTACCCATTGATATGATGCTAAGTGCATCAACTAGTACATTTGCCTTTCCGGGGTGGTATAAAATACTCACATCATAATCTTTCAATAATTCTAACCACCGCCTCTGCCGCAGGTTTAACTCCTTGTGCTTGAAGAGATATTGGTGACTCTTGTGATCTGTATAGATATCAACGTGTATACCATACAAATAATATCTCCACATCTTTAGTGCATGAATAGCTGTAGCTAATTCAAGATCATGAGTTGGGTAGTTCTTTCCATGTTTCAGCAATTGTCTTGAAGTATAAGCAATGAATTTACCGTGCTGTATTAACACACATCTTAACCCAACACCAGAAGCATCACAATATACAACATAACCATCTGGTCCTTCTGAGAGTGTCAAGACTGGAGCCGAAGCTTATCTTTTCAATTCTTGAAAACCGCGTTCACAAGAATCATTCCACCGAAATTTAACCGACTTCGGTTAGCTTCAGCTAATGGGGCTGAAATAGAGGAAAACCCTTCTACGAATCTTCTATAGTAACCTGCCAACCCCGTAAAAACTACGGACTTCTGTAGGCGTTATTGGCCTTGGCCAAGTCTTCATGGCTTCAATTTTCTGAGTATCAACTCGAATGCCATCATCTGAAATAATATGGCCCAAAAATGTCATAGAATTCAGCCAAAACTCGCACTTTGAAAATTTTGCATAAAATTTTCGAGTTCGAAGAATTCCAAGAACAATATGTAAAACGGTTTGCATGCTTCGATTCCCGTGCGAGAGCATGTTTTAATATCATCAATGAACACTATCACGAATAGATCCAAAAGAGGCTCGAATACATTATTCATCAAATTCATGAACACCGCCGAGCATTGGTTAAATTAATGACATTACTCGAAATTCATAATGGCCATATCTCGTTCTGAAAGCTATTTTGGGAATATCTTCTTCTTCAACTCTCACTTGATGATAACCTGACCTTAGATCTATTTTGGAAAATCACTTAGCACCCTGTAGTTGGTCAAACAAATCATTAATTTTTGGAAGAGGATATTTATTCTTGATCATCACCTTATTCAACTGCCTGTAATCAATGTACATTCATAAAGAACCATCTTTCTTTCGCACAAATAGGACTGGTGCTGCCCACGGTGTTGAACTGGGCCTAATGAATCCTTTTTCAAGTAAATCCTTCAATTGTGCCTTTAGCTCTTTCAATTCTGCAGGAGCCATTCGGTAAGGAGGGATAGAGATAGGCTTGGTATCCGGTAACACATCAATAGCGAAATCAATCTCTCTTTCCAGAGGAACACCTGGAAGTTCATCTGGAAATACATCCGGAAAATCATTCACTACCGGAACGCCTTGGAAAGTCGGTGACTTTGCTTCGGTGTCATGAACTCGAACTAAGTGATAAATATAGCCTTTCGCTATCATATTTCTTACCTGAAGGTAGGAAATAAACCTACCTCTTGGAGATGCTGTATTACCTTTCCATTCAAGCACGGATTCTCCCGGAAATTGAAATTGAACTACTTTTATTCGACAATCAACATTAGCATAACATGAGGCCAACCATTCCATACCCATAATCACATCGAAATCTAACATTTCCAGCTCAACTAAATCAACTTTAGTCTGGCGGTCACATATCACAATTACTCAATTTTTGTATACTTGTCTAGCTATCACGAGATCACCAACCGGAGTAGATACCTCGAAAGGTTTAATTGGCTAAGCCTCACCCAATGCGTCTAGCAATATATGGAGTGATATAAGATAACGTAGAACCCAGATCTATCAATGCATATAAGTCATGAGAAAATACAGATAATATACCTGTAACCACATCCAGGGAGGACTCAAGATCCTGTCGTCCGGCTAAAGCATAAATACGGGGCTGGATACCACCTGAACTGGACGCTCCCCCTTTGCCTCTACCTCGGCCTGCTGGAATCTGAGAAGTCTGCCCTATCGAGCGTATAGAAGAAGAACCAGCCTCTGATCCTATGGGCTGAACCCCACCTCTACCGTACCTCGAGGGGCAATCACGCATCACGTGCCTAGTCTGTCCACAAACATAACAAGTGTCTGATCCTTGGCGACATGGCCCCGAATGTAACTTTCTGCACTGACTACATCGTGGAACTAGTGGTCTCCTCTGGCTATAATCACCCCCAAACTGGGAACTTGAAGCTCTCGAGCTCTGACCCTGCCCTGAATAAATAGAGCGGTTAAATCTCCTACACCAAATCATGGAGGTGCACTAGTTGCCGGCTGGCCTGAGTGTCTAGAATATGACTTCCTCGATCCCCCTCTATAGTCGCTACCGACACCCATAGATCTGGCCCTCTTGCTCTGCCCTCTATCGATATCAGGCTCACCCCTTTGCGGATGCTGCTACTCTTCTATGTTCTGGGCATGGGCCTGAATGCGGGAAATATCCATCCCATCTTGCAATGAAGCCGTTAAACAATCTTTAAATAAATGTGGCCCTAGGCCTCTAAATGATACACTCTATCTCCCATGTTAGCCACCATAGTCGGAGCGTATCTAACCAATAATTAAAGCGGCCTATACTCTCGAGCACTCATATTTCCTTGCTTCAAATTTAAGAATCTATCCGCTCTAGCTCGACGGACCTCGGGTGGTAAATAGTGGCGGATGAAGGCATCTACGAATTCTTGCCAAACTGGAGGAGGCGCATTCCCTTTTCTTGAAGATATCCAATTATTATACCAAAGAACCACCATATCTCGGAGTCTATCAGATGCCAACTCCACAGATTCAGTCTCGGAGGCATGGATAATTTTTAATGTCCTCAACATCTCATTAATAAAACCTTGCGGGTCCTCATCCGTCTTTGTCCCGAAAAACTCCGGAGGATTTAAACTCATAAAATCACGGGCTCTAGTACTAATTTCCCTGTCACTTGGACCCGAACTCTGCCGCTGTGCCTGGGCGGCAACTAAATGTATCAATAAATGGATAGCTTCGGTCATTTGTTGACCCAAAGCAACCGGTGGAGAAACTGTAGGCATAGGAGCTGGAACTGAAGTCCCCTCTTGTTCTTCTAGAACAGGCGGAGTGGGAGGGGTATTAGATGGAGCCTCATTATGTTATTCACCCTCTTCTATATTCGCGGCGGCCGTTCTACCCGCCTTTCTATCGTAGTCTTGCCCTTCGGGCGGCTATAGCTTTTCCCTTTGCGGCATCTCTCCGAAATCATAACACACTATTAGGAGGAGGAAATCTTATAACACTTTATCTATCGTACGATCTCATAGAGAAGAATGGTCATTTTTCCTAAATGCTCGGAGCCTCGTTTATAAGTGTAGCGCGCAACACACATAAACAAGGCTCTACTAGACACGGCTCGAGAGACACACCCTAGACCGAATCGCAAGGCACTCCGATACCACTTTTGTCACAACCCGACTAGGGGACATGATAGGTACCCGGGGTTGAACACCGAGCACCCAATGTCTATAATAACATTCACAACATCAATAGCAATAATCTTTATTCACCTACATTATCCATATTTCCCAATTTCACTTCAAATCATCCATAACCATGGTCATAGTGCACTATTACATTCACTCATATGTAATGTCTTCCCCATGTACTTAATGTCTTTTGTAACATAATTATAATCACAACATATCAAAAATCATGACTCATTCCAAGCTACTACTCAAAATGCCACTATTCTTGTATTCATGACCCATTTTCTACTTTCTTTCATAATCCAAGTCTTTCAACATATCAATACTTTAAACAACATGGAATGATCATAAAAATTACCTTTGATAGTGTGGGAATGAGCTTTGAGTGGAAACACTTCACTTGAGCAAAACCCTAGTTCCACTTCCAATGAAATTTCTTGTCTTGGATGAACCCTAATGAGTTTCTTGCACTTGATTCTCTTGGTTTGATGAAGTTGATCATGAGTTTCTCTTGAATTCTTGTGGAAGAGATGTGGAGAATATTCTAGATAGTTCTTGAGAGAAGGGGAGTGGAAAATGAAATGAATTAAATGTGGTTGGGGTCCCTTATATTAATCTTAAAACCTATCCCGACTCGGTTATACGGACAAACATACGGTCCGTATAATTTATATGGACCGTATGTATGACCGTATATTTGGTCCAGTGAAGGTCGCCCTTCTGGGCAGAATATACGGCCTAACATACGGCCAGTACATTTTATACGGTCCGTATGTTGGACCGTATAATGCTCAGCTTTCCGAAACTTGTTCTCGTCGACTCGTTTGATCTCCAATCCTTATGGAACCTTCTTAACACTTGTTTAACACTTCATTAGCAATCCAAGGGACGTTATAACTCTTCTTCTAAGGCATCATTAACTTGGTACTTTGTAAATCCTTTCCGACACCCAACATATACCTCGCCTTTCTTGACGAACTTTCTTCTCCTACTTCGAATGTCTTTGAAATCTCAATTAGAATCATTAAATACTATTTCTTACTTATTGAAACATCGTATATTTCGTGCCTTTCGTTAGTCTACTCACTGTGCATCAACATGAAATTTTCCAAGGTGTAACACCATGTTAATTGTTAATTAAAATCCATATAGGGACAATTGTCTCCTCCTCAGATTCAAAATCAGGAGTCCATTTAAAAAATTTCATAAGTGACTCCATAATGTAAATGTATTCTTTACAGAAAATATGATTACAGTCGACATAATTGGAAAAATCACAATAGATATAATTTGGGCCAAAATAGGCTAATTTAACAAAACCAAGCAACTAAGTCTTCCTTATTCCATTTCTAGGTTCCCTCTATAAAGCTTCCTAATGATGGTTAATCTATATTTGATAACTATTGGTTCTCACTACACAACATGGCTCTAGTACATGTAAAGTTCAAGTTCTTGGTGAACACCTCGTACTCCCAAGCTAAGGATTGCACCAAATGAACAAGAAAAGGTTCTAAGTGTTGGAAGCAGAGGGGCACAAGATGCATGGCCGAAAGAAAGAAAGGAGCTCTCCATGACCTAGGGTGATACCCGAAGGAAAAGTTGGCAATTGGCTATGTGTTGCATGCTGTGTGGAGTGAGGCTCAAAGCTAGCAAGTAGCTCGCGATGAGCAACACGACGTGACGACCATCGTGAGCTTGGCCCTCGCGATGGAGCTCGTGGCACGAGCTGCTTTGGTTTCTTGTCCCCGCCTATAAATACGACACTTGCGCGAAATTATTAGAATCAGTTCATTCCAGACTTCATTCTAAAGCCCTAAGGTACATTTTTCTCCTCACCTAATTGTCACACATCAAGGTAAGATCATTCTAACAGTTCCAAACATTTCAAGAATTAATTCATCATTATTAACATGATTTTTCAACCAAACACTGAATTTCCAAGGTAAATCCTTTCTAAGAGCTCAATGCTAGGGTTTTGGTGTTCTTCGTCAGAGTAGCAGTTTAGCTTATTAAACTGGAGTGATTAAATGCATGTAAGGCTAACTCTCTATGTGTGGGAACAGCATGACTGTTAGAGGCTATGCGTGCACCAAACACAGTATGGAGGGATTTGGTTGAGTACCAGTTCCCTTATGCAATGCAGCAAGTACGAAAGGCAAGATTTCACCGTAGAAAACTCCTTGCTCAAGGGATTAAAAACCATGACCTACCTCAGTATGATTTCAAATCCACTACACGATAAACTTCAGATACAACCTATTGTAAGCTAGGAACTAACTCCCATAATCCCTCAACCCTCACAACAATAGCAACCTAGGAACTAACTCCCGTAGTCCCTTAACCTTTGCAATACACCGATTGTAAACACCTCCACTTGACTAAATCTAGCCAAGGAAACTAAGGTTGACTACCTCTAGCCACACCCAACTAATACACCTTAGACTAAACACTAGCCAAGGGTACCACTTAATAGATTGAAAGGTAAACTGCCTAACAACTACTAAGAATTTGAAATACCTACTACAACTTCTTATAAGTGAAGAGTAGGTTTACGTTAAAGAACATAAAACAAAGCTTAATACAAACGAAGGGAATGAAGCATCTTCAGTGTCGAAAACAGATCCTTCAGTTTGTGATTAGCTTTGTTGACCACTTGGAGTGTCGTGTGACGGCTGCACCTTTTGAGTGATTTTTAGTTTTTTTCGAAGTGATGCACCGTATGTTGAAACATGTTGTATATATAGTGCGAAGCATGTGGGATGTATAGAGACCACTCATTCATTATTTGACCTAAAGCATGGGCCAGCTCAACTACTGTACTTGTGTGCAGTGAGTAGATCGCAGATCAGGTCTCTATCTGGTTCTGAATCAGTTTGACAATCATCAAAATAAAGAGCACTTGGGCGTATCAATTTCCCCCTTTTTGATGATAAAAAACTTATAAACTATGTTCCCAAGTGAGGACAAGCTTCCCACTTGTTCCTCCTGCGAAGCAGACCATCATTGTCAAGGCACCTGTAACATGTTAGCTGCATAATGCCATTTTATCCATGAACTGGAAAACTAGGTTGTTGCCCTCTAAAAGGTCCTTCAATTTTAAGCAACACATGTCAATCTTCCTTCCTTTTCTATTCTTTGAATCAGCTTCCCTCTTTGAATCACAGTAACACATCATCCTCTTTTTGGCATCATCAAAAATGAAATAGACCACAACCAATAAGAGGTACGAGCAATAGGGCATGAGAATAAGACAAATAGCTCAAAAATGATAGTATTTCAAACAGTGCAGACATATGTTAAATAAACTACTATTGTACCAGTCAGAAAGAGAAAAGTCAGACATTGGAGGGGAGGATAGGGACTCGAGGGAAGTGCCAGGGACTGATTACTGGGATGATCCTGATCGTGAAGAATTTTTTTAATTTTCTCAATCTATGCACCCTGATCCTGGAGCAGTTAATTCCTAAGATCTTCTACCTTAGCTTTCAACTGATCCTTCAGAAGAGCGTTTTTAGCATTCTGCTGTTGAATTTCTGCATTGGCTGCCTTTAATGATTTGGTTAGAATAGGAATGGCAAAATCCGCTCCTTCACCCACACACTCACAGTCTTTCAGAGTAGCTCTGGAGAGCAAATTCTCTTCTGTTCCTAAGGTAGCTTTGCCCGTTCTTATATTGAATTGCTCAAGCACCTTTGTCAAGAGAAAGCCATAAGGAAGACCAGGCTCATTTTGACCCATGCTCACTGCTTTGATCATATGTTTGATCATGATAGCTGGCAGATTGATTGGTTCAAAGGCTGATAGGGCTTCCATGAGTACCAAATGTGCCGTAGTGACACTGCCATTCCCTCCAACTCTCGGTATGAGTACCTTGTCCACAAATTCAAGTATCAGTTGGTAGGTAGGCGCAAGATCCTTTTTGGAGAGATTTCCTGGGAAGGCTATCATTCCTTCTTTGACGATCGCATTTTTGAAGGAGGTGGAACCCCTCCGGTCACATCCCTCAGCCCTTCAGCTTTTACTTCCAAGATTTCGAATAACACTGATTCAGTCAAAATAAACTCTGTCACGTTCACTATTAGAACCAGAGTAAGAGATCGTCATCAATATAATGTAGATTTTTGAACTTCAGCTTCATACACGTATAGAGCCGGCGAAGTAAGAAGATGAGTCCAATATTGAAATTCCACCATTTCCAACTGTTCTTTCAACCCATTCTCCTCTCCCAGGTTTACATCAATCATCGTTCCAAAGAGAATCTTCTGTGTTTGGAGATGTCCCTCTCTCAGTCCACTTCCGTGTCTCTTGGAGGCACTTGGTTCTTTACTTGTACTTATCCTCCTCTTTTTTTGAGAAGTAGACTCTCCTCCTGTCTTTCCCTTTAATTTCCTTTTCTTATTTTCTTTTAAGGCACTTGGTGCTTCAGCACAAATGGGACACCAGGTTGTCTTCTCAGGGTCGGAGACGGGTAAGACATCAGCATAATTTTCTTCCCTCTTAAGGTTTTCGATATGTTGTCTAGCAGAGTTGTCGATGTTAGCTCTTTGCATTTTAACTCCTCCACTTCTGCCGCCTGATTCTCTCGAAAAAGAGTCTGACGATAGAAGGTATACATCTGCATCACTCCCATGAGGTTAAAAAGATTTCTTTGGTAGGAAACCAGATAAGGATGTAGATTTTCTCGAAATTCTTCGTCTACTAGTTTCTGGAGGATGAGTATGGGGGATTTTAGAATACGTTCAGAGGTACTTTCGTTAGAGGAGATAGAGTGCTTTGAGGATGATGGTTTGGAGACCATTTTGATTTGGTTTGAAAAGGGGTTTTGTGATGCTTGTACTTGAGTTGGTTTAGTCAGCCTTTTACGGTATCCGAGATGGTATTTTGGGACAGGTGTAACAGGAGGGATAGATTGGTTAAGAAGTGAAGTGTTGATTGGAAGATTCAAGGTTTGAATTCTGAATTAGGCGACACTTGACTGACTTAGCACTTAAGTAGTTCAGAACATATGAAAATACTGAAAGGACTACTAACCTGAGCCACAGACCGGCCTCTCGGATGTTGCTCCCCTGACGCACACGCAAGTATACGTGGTCGTACAAGTAATATAGATCGTTAAGTCCCGATATCGATCCTACTCTAGACTTAGATTCTCCGTTAAGCTAATTTAAATCTCGATGAAACTATTCAAGAAAGTGAAAATCAAGATGTTTATCGTACTAAACTAAAAGGCGAAAAGTAAAAAAATTGTGATGGGTGTTTTTGTAATCGGGAATATCTTGACAAAGATTGTAAGAATTGTCGATGAGAAAAAGATCTGTGGTCATGGCTTTCGACAATCCAA
>NW_026726680.1:0-39022 GCF_029784015.1 Lycium ferocissimum | reverse complement strand
GTTCGTTGGCCAATATCCAAACTGCCAGTAAGTCTAAAATCGAGCATCAAAAGATCGGCGGATTACTATAGGAAACAAAAGTTTCAGTTTGGAAATGAGAAACGGCTAACATGGATTTTATTATAAGTTTACCGTGCACTCTGCGCAGGTACGATTTTAAATCGGATTATTGTCAAAGATTGACGAAATCAGCCCATTTCCCTCCGGATAGAGCTGTTTATTCGGCCGAGCGTACTAGACAGGCACTGAGAAGATATGCCACCGGTCTATGTTATTGACTTCAAGGATAGTGAAGGTGATCATTTACCGTTAACTGAATTTGCTTATAATAACAACAGTTATCGTCCCAACATTCAGATGACACCATACATATACGAGACTTTATATGATAGAAAATGCAGATCTCCGATTGATTAGTTCAATATGGGTGAAACAAAGTTGATTGGACCAGGTATGGTTCGGCAAGCAGTTAGTAAGATAAAAGCTCTCTTGGGGACGGTTGTTGACTGCTCAGATTCGATAGAAATCATATATAGATAAACGACGCCAACCGTTAAGATTCCAGATTGATGACTGGCTATTTCTACAGATGTCACTTATGAAGTGTGTGATGAGATGCGGTAAAAAGAGTGGACTCGGTCCGCGGTATATCAGACCATATCAGATTATTAGAAGATAGGCGAGGTCGCCTATGAGCTAGACTTACCATCTGATCCGGAGGCAGTACATCCGATATTCCGTGTATTCATGTTCAGAAAATGTGTTGGTGAACCTCCTGGAATATTTCCGTGTAGATAACGGAGGAATTATCTTATGAGAAGCAACCTATAGCTATTCCGAATTGTCGGGAGGAGGTTGCGTACGTGGACATACCCCTCTCGTTAAGGTCGTATAGCGAAACGATAATGGAAAAGAAACGACTCACAAAGGACGAAATGAGGAGGTATCCTCGTTTGTTCCCTATACTTACAGGAAATTTGAATTTCTAAATTTGATGTATTGATTGGCAAAAGATTTATGTGTGCTACTCATACAGAGAAACTCCCCCGCCATGCTCGTGAGACCCGATAAAGCTAATCTAACATTCGAGGATGAATGTTCTAAAGGGGGGGAGGATGTTATAACCCGTATTTTATACCTTTGGACACCTTGGGATTTTTTGAGACAAACTAAGGGCAATGTAACGTGTTGATCTTGTTTGGTATATAAGTTGGCTATGAAAATTTAGACGTGGAAATATTGGAAAAGACTGAGGGCAAAATTGGAATTTTGAAAATCGATTTCATGGATTAGCAAAAATATGGACGAAATAATTGGGCTTGAAAAATTTACAAAAAAAAAAAAAAACAATAAGCAAGCCAAGCCCAAGTGAAGGGGGTGGCCGGCCAAGGTCCATTAAGAGGACCCAAGCCCACCCCAATTCATCCATGTGATGAATTACTTAAGTGGGCTATATAATAGTTATATGCTACATAGAAGGTTCAAGAAAATTGAAAGAGAAAGAAAACAAAGAAGAGCAAGAACAAAAGAAAGGGCCTATTCGGCCATGTCCTAGGGATTTCATCCCTTGGAAATCTTGATCCAAAAATTATTTTCTTGTTATATTCCCACTAATTGTCACACCCCGATCTTACTAGGGTGTGATGGGCACCCGACCCCTTACCCGGAGCCGAGCGAACCCGCTGACTCTAGTTACATACATATTCTCTTTGGACTCTTAAAACAAATGATAGTAAAATACATAGTAGAATTTTCAAAATCTTTTTGACGTTTTCCAAACTAAGCACGGTCTGTAAGCGCAAGGACCCTGTAACATAATGTATAATAAAACATATCGGCTAGTGGGGCCGTTTTCAAAACTGTCACTCTAGACTCACGACTCCTCGTCCGCAAAGTCTCTAACTTTACTCCGTATACGGTAGCATAGATACTCGACTCGGCAACACTCCGAATGAAGTGGAGCTCGCCAATCACCGGAACGTCTCCCCGTAATGGCTTCTACTCATCCGATGTACTCGCGCGGCATGAAACGCAGCCCACAAAAGGCGCGCGTCGCACGAGCAATGTACTGAGTATGTAAGACATGGATGATAACATAGAAAGGAACGTAATCATGTGCAATAACAGTATGGAGATATAGAACATATCATGTAAGAGAGAGTATCCTGTACATATGAGGCATATCATGTATAAGGGAGTAAGCTGTGCGTCTGGAACATGTCATGTGTAGAGCTGTAACCTGTACGTATAGAACATATCATGTCTTGCTGTATCCGGTACATAGGAATCGTAACATGTAAAGCTGTGACCTGTGCATATGAGTGCCCCTGGGGGCGGATGCCATGCATGCTTGTCTGGTCATATGGTATCATAGCGCCGAACAAGCCGGCTCACCCACATAGCGCCGAAATACGTCGGCTCGCCCATAAATCCCGCGTCCGGGCATCCCGCGTCCGGGATGATAAGCCAGCTGACCAGGTGGCAATGAAACATGTTTCCCTTCCCATTTCCCCCATGTATACATGTATCCCATCCCCCCAAACCATATACAGGTATGGCATGCATGAGAGCCCAAAGAAAGTCATGTACCCATCGGAGTGACGTAAGGTCGGAAACCTCCGATCACATTATGGAGTAATCATAGCCGCTTTGTCTCACCTTGAAGGATCGATAATCATAAGGCGAGACTATCAACATAGAACATGTCATAGCATATCGTGTCGTGTCATAGCATATCATGTCATGTCATAGCATATCGTGTCATGTCGTATCATAGTCATTTTCTCATATCTGACATCTTCATTGTCTTCATAGAATCATGGTCATTGTTTTAGTCATAAAAACTTTCAAAAATCTGTAAAACTTGGATTCGGAGAAGAATAAATACTTTGGAAAACATTTAGGAACCTTTATGATGAAAATCATGCCTTGGAATCGAGGGATTAGTTAAAAAAAGACATTTATTATCTAGTAGTCGGAAGGATGTCCAAAAGTTTCCTTTAATTGTAATATAGAAATAAACCATCTGGAGCCATAGGAGGAAATTAGGGAATAGTGGCCCACATCGAGTCAAATGAGGCGGCGTACATAATTTACGTATAATACATTTCATGACATTACTTATGAGAGTTTTAGGGTAAACGGATCCTATTCATGCAAGTTCGAAGTGTTTAGACAATCCTTTCAGCTATTCATGAGCATTGGCTTCAATTCTACTGAATGAATAGTAACTAATTTCAATCTCGGATTTCTAGGAAGGGAATTGTCCCCGAGGCACGTATTGAAGCCTATTACGTCTAAGACATGCCAAAGAAGGAAAGTGAAGTCTTACATACCTTTTTCCGCCTCTCATGCGACTCCAAATTCAAGTTCCAAATCCGCTAAAATCTACAAATTGGTCATATTTACCAAACCTTAGTTAGGGGCATTTATGAGTTGATTCTTTAAAATAACACTTTGTCTGCCGAAATTTCGGCAAAAGATTTCCGTAAATACACCGTCCCGAGAATATGGCTCGGCCCAATTCAACAACAACAACCCGAGAATGGAACTCGGCCACAATATCAACAACAAAACCAACAATAGCATCTCCAAACATATTCTAACATTAGCAATCCCTTTTTCCACAATTCGACAATATTCCCTTTGTTCAAATAACTTCATGTATTCAAACTAGCACCAATGATCGTACATTCAAATATTATTCCGAAGCCATTCAAATACGATTTAGAAGCATTACAAGCAATTCACACAACATTCAAAGCAACCCAAACACTATGCCATGGAACCCGAAATCTTCTAAGTGTAAGGAAACATCAACGATACATTTCTTTTCTTCCAAACTCATAAACTACGTCGGCAATCCACACATTTACAACATTATTTCCATAAATTCAAGAAGCTATATTAAAATCACATTGCCTTCTAAATCAGCCCATATTCACGGCCACAACATCAACATCATTCTTTCATGCATTTCACTCCATTACACGTTCAACTATCCATAACACAATAATCCAAACATACTACATACATTTAGTTCTTCACTTGCACTCACCTACCCTATTCGGCCAAGCACCAACATAGCACTATATTTTCATGAACTTTATTCATTTCTACATTCCACAACATCCACAAGTCATACATAACACATGAGAAATAAGACTAAACCTTACCTCTTTGCTTGCCTTTAACTCACGGCTAGACTTGTCCCTTGCAAAACAATTGACTTTCTTCTTCCAACCACCACTCCACGTGATAGAGGACCCTTCATTTAGTAGGAAGGCAAGGAGAAATAATTTTTTTTTTGATCATTTCTTGGAGCACCAAGTTCAGCCTCCTTGGCCGAACTCCTCCATTTTCCTCTCTTCCTCTCTTTCTTGAATTTTCTAGAAAAGAAATTGATGAATTGTGTCTTCTCCACTCATAACTCATGTATATATATATATATAAGAGTGCACATGACCATGCACATGGCCTCTCTTGGCCGTTTTTCCCTTCCTTTTCTTTTCTCAATTTTTCTCAACTTTTCTAGATTTTTCCTTTTTCTTACCCTCCAAGTCTCTTGAATTTTCCTTAGGTCCTAAAGATGAATTATAGTCTTGCATGGCCACCTTGTACATATATACTTAATCCTCCTACAAATATAAAATGGACACATAGGCCCCTTTCATGGCTTGAAGCAATTGGCCACTTGACTTCTCCAAAAGTCATGAACCAAATTTTCCAAATTCCAAGTTTTCCCTTAGACTTCCATGCCATAATAATACTTACTAGCAACTTGCACCCTAAAACAAAGTCGGAAACTAGCCTTGTCCTTAACTTTCCGCCATTACCTCGGAATATTCGAATGTACAAAAACGCGAGGTATAACACTAATTCAAGGCTTCTCTACAACTTGGTATAGTTATTTCGGAAGATAGACCGTTGGTTTCGTCATTTTGATAACATGGTGAAGTGAAGAAGTTAGAAGAAAAAGGTAAGATTCAATCCCCTTTTATGTGTTGGAAAGCCTTTGTTTATGTTGTAGTATGTAGAAATGGGTAGAAATCATGGAAATATGGAGGTTGCATGGTGAACGTGCATACGTGCATGTGACCGTGTAGGTGGGTTAGTGTATAGATAAAGTGGGTTGAATTTTATGTCGTATTCTAGCTATGTTTGTTGTAAACTTTATATTGGGAATGAAAGTTGAATGAAAATTTGATGGAGTTGAAAACTTGGTATGTTGGCCGTGTGGTATGGGTGGTGGAATGAGAATGAATTAAGGTTGTTTAGTTTGTTAGTTGTGTTGTTGTGACCTTGGTAATGCAAATAAAGGTTTAATGACTTGAATTGGCATTGGAATTGTTTGTATGTAATTATGAGAAATTATGTGAATTTATATGATTTTTACATAAGTATGGAATTAAAGTCCTAAATGTGAATTATGGTTGTTGTTGATGAGTTTGGAAGAGAAACAATGTGATTTGGAAGCGTTGTTGCATTTGTCGAAGCTTTGGATGGAATATGGAAATTGGCGGGAATGCTTGAATTTGTGAATATTGTTTGGAACGTTATTGGAATGTATTCGAATGATATTGAATTAGTTAATGAATATGGAAAATGTTGACATTAGTTTGATACTGTGAAGTTTGGATGGAAATTATTGAACTATGTAGAAAAGAGACTATTTGTGCCATAATGTAGTTTGTGATGATTGTTGATGTTGTTGGGTTGTTGTTGTTGATATTTTTAGCCAAGATGATTCTCGGGGATGTTATATATATAGGGGAGGTGCTGCCGAAATTTAGATAGACAATATAAGTTTAAGTTGAATTCTTAGAAGCTTGAATTCACATTTGGTAATTGTGACAATTTGTAGATTTTGGAGCAAACGGGATTTGAGTTTAAGCGAGCGTAAGACGCACGTAAGGTATGTAAAGCTATCTCCTTTCTTTTCTTGGCATGTCCTAGATATACTAGGTGTGGATTTGAGCCTTGGGGGTTATCCTACTCATAGAAATCCGAGTTTGATTTTAGTTACTATTCATTCAGTACAATTGAACCATGATTCTTATATTTTGTTGGAAAACTGTTCGAACATCCATAATTTGCACAAATGTGATAGAATTGTTTTGAAACCTACATAGCTGACTCCATAGAGTCTAATGTTCGTAATTTATGCCCGCCGCCTCGATTTGACCCGAGGTGGGCCCACTAGTCCCAGGGTTTCTTTCGTTTGTCTTACTTAATAGATTTCGGCTTGACATAAAGATGGGACCTTTTCCTATGAACTTAAAACTCCGTCTGGTTTGTTCCATAAGTTATTTGAAAGCTCTTAAATGTGAACGACGCTAAATTTTCAGAATATGGCTTATAAAGTACCTTTCGAAAGTTTGGTAAATCTAAAGGCTCGCATCTTTTGTGTGCTAATCCTGATCGACTCGATGCTTATTTTGAGCCTCCCGATCTTAATATGAATATGTATATGTATCTGTTTGTCGATTCTTGGAATGTAATTGTGCATTTGCATATGGCTTCTGCACTACGCTGCTCGTGCCTATACTATGACATCGTTCGCCGGTTCCCGGGCCGGTTTGTGATCGTGCGCGCTATGATAAATTCGGTAGTATGCTGTGTTGCGGTTTCCGAGACCTCGCCATAGGGCCGGTTACCGTATATGGAGTTATGCTGTGATATGGCTGATGGTATGATTTGTTCCGATGACATGATATGTCACGATATGATACGTGTGATATGATATGTTCGGGGTTTGTACGGAGATTTGAAACCTTCTCGGAGTATTTGTGTTGTGGCACCAGCGTCGGAGTGGTGACCACGTTCCTGAGCCTTATGCATGATTTTCTATTTGCATTGTGTACATGTGTCTTCAGTACAGATTCTGATACTTTGATCCGGTATTTTCTCTCTGTACCCTTCACTTTAATTATGGTTTGGATTTCTGTACTTTATGCTTTACATACTCAGTACATCTTTCGTACTGACCCCCTTTCTTCGGGGGCTGCGTTTCATGCCCGCAGGTACAGAGGTTCGTGATCTGCCAGTGTAGGCCACACATTCTGCTGTTACAGGGTGCTCCTTTTGGTCCGGAGCCCATGTGTTGGTATCTATTTTCTGCGACGTTATGCTTTGTATATTTGATTATTTGGGGTACGGCGGGGCCCTGTCCCGTCATATGTTTCTGTTTCGATTTGTAGAGGCCTGTGGTCATATATGTGGGTAATGGGTCACGTGTGGGTTCGCTTGGTTATGATCTGTGTCTGACTGCGGTCCCGTTCGCTACCATGGCCTAAGCGGCCTACTTGTCTGTATACGTGTATGTATCTGGCGATGTATATTCCGCCAACCTATTAGATTTGGGTGCGGCCTAAACGGCCTGTATGTTTGTACACATGCTTATATTCGGCGATGTGCATTCCGCCGCCTCTTTGACTTTGATATGATATTTTTGGTACGTGCGACCTCTTAAGACATTGTTATTTGCATTTCTGTTTAAAATGATGAATATGAAATCTGAGTTAAGCTAGAACATGATGATTTGATACGAAAGTCTGTTTGGGTGTCCAAATAGGGCGCCAGTCGCGGCCCACGGGGCTGGGTCGTGACAAAAGTGGTATCAGAGCGGTTTGTCCTCGGAATGTCTACAGGCCGTGTCTCGTAGAGTCTTGTTTATCGGTGTGTTGTGCACCACATCTATAAACAGGAGGCTACAGGACATTTAGGGTGTTGCCTTTTTTTGGATCTTAGATCGTGCGATAGAGCCAGCCGTAGGAAATGAATTCCTTTTTACTAACTTTTGATTTCAGCCGAAGAACGGTATCAACAGAAGACAGTGACTGATAGTATTGGAAGCTATACAGTACACAGGTAAGCAATGGTGTGAAAGAGGTATGTTGGGGAAGTCATTTGAAGTATGATCGAAATATAAAGTTGAAAATCGAAGAGAAAAGAAAATAGGAAAATGCCACCGGTGCCACTTGAGTTATGAATGTGAGGTAAGTCCCGACATACTCATGTTTTACTTGAAATTGTTAGCTCTGTGTGGCTATGCTATGATATGATACGTCCGTATATATGTTGGCCCTGTGAGGCATTGTTGGTATTTCCTGCGTGCAGGTTTTGGGATAGTAAGAAATACAGAGGAACCTCTGTCCAAATTTTTCCAGTTTTATAAAAAAAAGGAAAATGAGATGTACGTTCTTAACACGTCCTGAAAGTCGATACCGACAGAGTAAATTTATTATGCTGGATTAAAAGTTTAAAAGGCATCCTCTATGTCATTCGTAAGAAGCACCGTCCTTATGTGGGAAATTCTATTTCGAGAAAGTATATATGAGCAGCAAATTTGCAATTTATTTAAACGGACCAAATACGTTCCGATCACACTTTGCTTCAGAAAAGCCTATGTTGAAGGGCAAAAATGTCCAGCAGTTAAGTTTCACCTTATTGGGAAAATACAAAGCATATGACAAGTAGTTGGGAATTAAAAAGTTCGCTTACTACTCCTATATATATATATGGAGGTAATTATGTGAATTAAGTACTAAGAAGTTCTGCGATGTTTGTCGGATTTCAGTTTTCTTCCAAATTAGCGATTGGAGAGGGAGCTTTACAAAATATTTTACCAGTTCCCGACGATTGATTGGGGTCGGAATTCGCGGACTAAAGTTTAAACTTGTGGGCTGTGTAGAATTTGACATATAGACGAAGGTAAGTATTGAGGATTTAGATAAGGGGCGACGCAGCAATTATATGATCAGGAAAGTGAAGGACTCCTCTCTAGATCGGGGTGGGACCCGCTACGAGGACGTTTTGAAAAAATTGATAAGACCCCGACTTGCCTAAAATTACGTGACAAAGGTCGTGCGGGGCAGTTGGTGCGATTATACCGGCTGTAACGCACCTAAATGCATTAAAGTTTTAAGGTTAAGCGTGCTAGGGCCAGAGCAATTCTGGGATGGGTGACCCCCTGGGAAATGTACAAAAATTTTCATAAATATAGCTATGAGAGATAAATAGGAAATTTGGGGTAATGTAAAGCAAATTAGAGTATGTGGAATGGTTAGCAACTTTATAGAGGTCGCGAGAGTTGCGGCGGATTAAATTGGTGAAAAAAAAAAAAAGAGGAGCAACGCAGCTCTGAAATTAGAGTAAGTTGGAACAAGTGATTGGAAATGTCTTGTAAAAGAAATAACAGATATATATATATGTATGTATGTGTAGGACTCCCCTTTTATGACTATGTCGATCGATGGGTGAACCCTAATAGTTAGTGTTGTAATAAATGGAAGATATTAAGTGGACAGAATTTATGAGACAAAGTGAAGGGTATGGTACGTATGTTACGAAGTAAATTGATATTGATTTCGTTACGGTTGACATTGGAAAATTCTAATACAACGATATTTGGAAAGAAAAGAGAGTAATTGACTGGAAGATACAAAGATCAAAACGTCAGAAAAGTTGAAAGTAAGAAACGTAATTAAGCAGAGCCTCAAAAAGAGCCGACGGGCAAACCACAAAATTAATTGCAAAAAGGAACTGGAATGTAAGAGTGCAGGGCAAAGGAAAACCCATGGTATGGAATGATGAATTATGTGAATATCAAGAAATGCAAATATCGAGAAAGCGAAATGACAGATAAGGAACGGGTTTGAAAAAGGAGATAAATTCGCCGAATTTGTCAACAAGGAAGAATATGATTACTAACATATAAATTTCTACATTAATTACGTTAATTGAGGACCAGCTAACAGATAAGATTTTGTACTATGTGATCGAGAGTTCCCATCGCCTCATGATTTCATTAAAGTCTCGTGCGGGGCAAATCAAGTGGTAGATTGTAAAGGAAAATCATGGATATGGTGTAAGTACAGCCCCTTAAAAAGGGGGGGAGAACGTATTGTGTTAGACTTAAAACGGCACTACAATACCTTTAGGTGTTAAGAAAGGAAATCTATTGACTGGAGGCCCGAGCTTAAACGTATTTACATACTAAGAGAATAAAGAGAAGGAATGAAAGACGCCTTAAGGAAATGTTTCTCGCCAATATGAATTGCGATATGTTTATGTTATGATTTGAATCTCCCTTATCGGGTAACTGATGTGTACCTAAGTACGCAGTAACATGTTTTAAAGAATAATAGTAAAGGCAAGAAAATGGCTGCGAGTTAGGTCCTTAAAGAATAATGGAAAGGATTATCAGACTCAAAGAATATTTCGGGTAATGACGAATTATCGTAGTAGGAATACCAGTGCTTGGTAGTGTGGAAATCTTTGAACGAAAGAAAGGGGTTCGTTAGACACTAGAAAATAGTTCATGGACTACTAGTCACATGAAACCCGAGGAGATACGCCATGAAATTATGGCGGCATTATTATATGGAGTCCACGCCAACAATTGTACAGACTATCAGAGTTTTCAGTATATTTTGGGCAGAAAGAAGCTGAATTTGCGACAAGGAGGATGGTTTGAATTATTGAGAGATCATGACGTCGATATTCTGTACCGCCCTGAAAAAAAGGGGGGGCGAATGTTGTGGCAGACGTTTATGGTCGCGATTTATGGGCAATTTGACTGACGTGCAGCTAGAAAGGAGGAATTGGTTCGTGAAATCCATCAGTTAATTAGCCTTAGAGTTCGTCTGGACGATTCCGGAAATATTGGGGTTTCTGTCTGAGAAGTATTGAATCATTGATTATGAAAAAGGTAAAATAGCGTCAGTTCAAGGATACCATTCCAATACGATGCAGAGTTCGTTGGCCAATATCCAAACTGCCAGTAAGTCCAAAATCGAGCATCAAAAGATCGGCGGATTACTACAGGAAACGAAAGCTTTAGTTTGGAAAGGAGAAACGGCTAACATGGATTTTATTATAAGTTTACCGCGCACTCCGCGCAGGTACGATTTTAAATCGGATTATTGTCAAAGATTGACGAAATCAGCCCATTTCCTTCCGGATAGAGCTGTTTATTCGGCCGAGCGTACTAGTCAGGCGCTGAGGAGATATGCCACCGGTCTATGTCATTGACTTCGAGGATAGTGAAGGTGATCATTTACCGTTAACTGAATTTGCTTATAATAACAACAGTTATCGTCCCAACATTCAGATGACACCATACGAATACGAGACTTTATATGATAGAAAATGCAGATCTCCGATTGATTAGTTCAATATGGGTGAAACAAAGTTGATCGGACCAGGTATGGTTCGGCATATCATTAGTAAGATAAAAGCTCTCTTGGGGACGGTTGTTAGAGGCATCGTATTCGATAGAAATCATATATAGATAAACGACGCCAACCGTTAAGATTCCTTATTTTTCGATGACTCGGCTATTTCTAGGACTCTGTCACTTATGAAGTGTGTGATGAGATGCGGTAAAAAGAGTGGACTCGGTCTGCGGTATATCAGACCATATCAGATTATTGGAAGATAGGAGAGGTCGTGTCACACCCTAATTTCCGTTAGGGCGTGATGGGCACCCGACCCTTATTTAGGGCCGAGCGAACCCGCTGACTCACATAGTTCTTATAATCACACTGGCCCTCAGATTATGACACAAATACATAATGAAAATTTTGCGGAGAATAGTGTACATTTTTCCTTTCTCGAATCAATGAAAATCGGAACATATAAAACAATATAGGACTTATAATACAATGCGTAACAAATCGTCGGCCGACATAGCCGCTACATAACCGACGTCTTATACCCACAACACCGTTCGCAAAGTCTCTAACATATACAAACCGTCATAACATAATGCTCGACTCGGTAGCGCTCCGAGGAACCGGAGCTCGCCGATCCCGCCGGAATGTCTCCTACTAAAGTCTTCGGCTCATCCGGGTGTACCGCGCGGCATGAAACGCAGCCCCGAAGAAAGGGGGTCGCACGGAATATGTACTGAGTATGTAAAGCATGACACGTAGTAGCGGGATCATACTGAAGTAAGGAATACAGAAAATCATAAAACTTGCCTTTGCAAACATGTATTACGCATATCAATGTCATAAAATCGTCATATGAACATATAACGTGCCCCGCCCTCGAGGAGGGACGCGGTGAGTAAAATCATAACACACATATATAAACCGTTCATGTAACGTGCCCCGCCCTCTAATGAGGGACGCGGTAAATCAAAATCATAACATATGCATGTGCATGTAACGTGCCCGCCCTCGAGTGAGGGACGCGGTAAAGGAATCATCATATGCCATCCCGGCCACCTCTCCCATATCATCATATCATATAACATGCCCCGGCCCCGCTAGCAAGGGACGCGGTAAATATAACGTGCCCCGCCCTCCGGTGAGGGACGCGGTGAACAATGCAACGAGGTGCTCGAATACATGCCCCCGGCCCGGACGCGAAGAAGGACATATTGAGGCTGGCACGAGCAGAGTAGTGAGAAACTATATGCACATAAAATATTTTCAAAGACTCAATGAAGTAGTCAACATGAATCATCATTTAAAAATCCGGACAATAGTCATATCAAATATCTTTCGGACGGTACTCGGAAACACATCTTATATCATAAGTATATCAAAGTATAATAGAGGCCATAGTCGTATATCAAATCATTCCGAGTCCGCCTATGTAAACTTAAGTCATTGTACGTTAGAGGATCATTTCAAGCATATCGAGGTAATCCGGTTTTGTTTGCAAAAGTTAGGGACGTTTTTAGACTTAAAATCTTTTAGGAACAAAATCCTTTATTCACTATTTGAAACCCAAACATACATAAGACTTAAGGACTATATGAAGTGTGTCACATTATGAGCAATTAAGGATCATACACATACTCGGAACGTAAGAGCGGAATTACCCCCAAAGCACAAGTCATGTCATACCTTAGTACGTCTAAGACATGCCAAGAGGAAAAAGTAAGCCTTACATACCTCGATCGCTTCCTAAGCTAATCCAACTCAAGCCTCGACTTCTCACGATCTACAATAACATCGTAGGCATCGAACATTAGCCATAAACATCGAAGAACCCAATTCCAAGCCATTACTTTTTCTCGTAAATTTCGACAAAGACCTCCCCTATAAATTGGACATCCCCGAGAATTTAACTCGGCCAAATCATTATCAACAATACCAACAAACATAATATTTCCAGGTCCAAAATATTCCATAGAATAGCCCACACATTATTTTCCAAATTTTCCAACCAACCAATTCGCAATATAACTATTTCATATTTTTTTTTTATTTTCGTAACGAAGTCGAAATTAATACTAACAACATCAATAGAAACATCCTCCACATTCTACAAGTTGAATACATTCATTTTCATTCAAAATTCTCTTCAAATCTCATTCCATGATTCACAACGCCAACAAATGAATTTATCACACTATTTTCTCCGTTCTAGTTCGGTAGAACTCTAAATAAACTTATTAGCAATGAAAAGGAACCTTAATATTACCTCAAGTGTGTAGCCACCGCGTCCACCCCCTTCTTTTTGGTCGATTTTTAGCTCAAATTGGAGGCAACGCAACGTAGAACACTTTTCTCTTCACGGGCTTCGGGATTCGGGGCTCAGATTTTGGTCAAAATTGATCTTTTCTCTCTAAGCTCTCTTCTCTCTTTTTCTCCAGAATTTTCTGGGTGTTTTGTTCTGAAAAATGAGGAGAAAAGGCTGATTTATCACTTAAATAAACATGGGTCATGGGCCTAACCCGGTTGGGCCCGGTTTGGGCCTAGCCCACTGACCTTTTCGCCTTAAAACGTCCATATCTCATTGTCCTGACATCACCTGTGGACCCACGACCTGTGGTTGGAAAGCTAATTCAATTATCTACAACCTCTGTATTTGGTATGTTTCCAAATTCTAAACTTATAATACCGTTTCTGCCCCTCGAAGTCAGGTCACCCGAAAACGTTACTTAAAAATATTTGTTTGGAGGACTTCCACTTTGATTTGGCTCAAGGGTCCTTCTTGAGTTATGTTTAACTTCGCATATGTGATTCGTACAAATTGTCACATGTCCCAAAAAAATCTCAATGTGTGGGCCCCACCTCAGCTTGCGAATAATTCGGCGCACAAAAATACGAAATATAATCTCGTCAACGTGAGTTTAAATTATGTAGTAACAACGTGATTGTCAATGTTTGAGGAAGCATGTGTCACGCTCGTGCTCGGAAATGTGGAGTATAACATCCTTCCCCCTTTGGAACATTCGTCCTGAATGTTTAAACTAAGCTCGTACTCGTCCATAATCCCATTCTTGAGTATATCCATTATCGGATCATCCTTCTTCTAATACTATCGTAATTGATGCATTATTGCATCATCTTTTTCCTACAACCAGGTCATTTAGTTGTTCGGCTCTTGTTGTTTTGTAGTCTCCCTTTACTGGGTGGTCATTTCATAGTAAGCATCGTAGTTATTCCAATATCTTGTTAATGTTTGTCCCCATCACCCGAACAACGTTCAATTCCTTTTCTTCCCGATGAATTATTTTCGAGTCCCAATCTTGAAAGATACCCCGCAATCACTTTATTCCTTTGCCGATCGACCCTTATAGCTTATTGAATTCGCTTTCACAAAAAATTCTCACTTCAAATTA
Organism: Lycium ferocissimum; assembly: GCF_029784015.1. Classification (NCBI taxonomy): domain Eukaryota; kingdom Viridiplantae; phylum Streptophyta; class Magnoliopsida; order Solanales; family Solanaceae; genus Lycium; species Lycium ferocissimum. The sequence continues at coordinate 24,438 of NW_026726680.1, read as the reverse complement.
CATCTCGTTTTTCATGTCCGGGTGCGTTTTGAATCTTTGCATCCTATTCACTCGCTTTCTCCTTATGAGTCTTACCTTACGGTGCCTTCCCCCTTTTAAAGTCTTACTTATAACACTCATAAATCCATTACCTCATCTCCGATCTTGAATTCATGTACCCCTTTCCTCAATTCCCTTTCCAAACTACATCATATTCATGCCATTTCCTATAATTTATAGTTACGATTTTTATGTGCGAAATCTTAACATACTCATCTTGCAAAGAACGTAATTCAATAGTACAACCAATGTTGCAATCCTTAACCGAATGTACGAAGGAGGTCAAATTGTTCTATGAACCGCCTCAACGTAGCTTCACTAATCCTTGTGTTTCACTTTATCTTTGCCTCTCTTCTCCTACTACCCCGTCGAAATACATTTTTTTTTTCAACCATAAGCATGTCCCGTTCGCTCTCGTACTAGTTCCAATTCGGTAATTTATCTCAAACCATCCTAACATCTTTTCTTAATGCACCTTAAGTATCATCACCGTATCGTTGTTACCGACCTTAAACTCTTCTCGTTAAGCATTTATTTGGTCTCATCTCCAGGGTATAAATATTCATAGGTAACATGACTGCCTCTTGCACTATCTACATACTTAATCTTAGTCACGATCGTTCCTTCTCTTGGTCCGTACTATTCCACGTCTTACTCCCGTGCTCGCATTTTCTAGAAGTCTACCTAGCCATACTCCTGTTCCCTGCTTTTCTTACTTTCCTCTCTGGAAATTTTCTACTACTAGTAACCACTTTATTGCCTATATCTTAACCTCTCGTTCCCGTACAAATCGTTCTACCCTTCACAATGTTTCCGTAAGCTACTTGTTACTTCCTTTTATCGAATTTCCTCTTTAGGTCTCCTTTTCCTAATATCATGCTATTCCGGATATCTACAATTACTTCTCACCGCCATCTTGATTGTTATCCTGACTTCTATCCCTTTATCGTCGGCTTTTCGATCTTCCTAGCTTATCTCGGCCAAGGAACTTTACCCGCGGCCCCAAGCATTTGTATCCAGGACCTTGTAGCGTCAATTGTCTTCGTCTTGCACTTGTATCTCTCTCCTCGCTTCCCCCTTTAGGGGTGTACTTATACTATCGCCCAATTTTACCTTTCCCTAAACCCGTATTTCCAATCCCATTTAAGCGGTACTTTTATCCCAACATTTTAATTCCCTTGCCGTTCATTTCCTCACTTTCTTTCTTTTTCAAATATCGTTGTATTAGCACTTTCTAAGCTTCACTTGTAGCGAAAACAACATCAACTTGCCTTATAACATTCGTGCCATTCATATTTTTCTCCTCACTTGAACTTTGTTACCCGTCCGATTAGTGCCTTCTATATACCGCCACCTTGATTACCGGATACATATATCCGCCGATCTAACCCAAGACAGATATCCCGTGCGCATCTATGTACACATATAGTCCCTACTATCTTGCTTACAAGATATCTCCATACACTATTCCGACTCACCCTAGTTCTGGACCGGGATGCACTTTCTTCCTCTTTATCGGTCCTAATTCGCCCGTTCGCGCCACCTTTTAGGTTTTTACGCCCACTCCCCGTACTCTTAATTTGTCTTTAAGTCATTCTAACTCCTCATTTTCTTCTTGCATCCGAATTTGCGTAACTTTCGTAAAACTTCCCGGGGGTCACCCATCCCAGATTTCTCTCGCTTCAAAGACGCTTAACTTTGGAACTCGGATGAAATATGACGCTTTAACGCTCGGTATAATCGCGTCATTTCACCACATGACCTCCGTCACGTGATCCGGAGTAAGTCGAAGTCTTGACGGACTTCGAAGCGCTCTTATAGCATAATTACTATTTTACCCCTCCTTGGATCCCGGTATTCACCTTTCACCCGTGGATTTGATTACCTTTCGTTCTGGGCTTCCAAATTCTCGATGGCGATGAACACGCCCCGACCGCCGTTATTTATAAATCCTCAGTTACCAGCCTTCGGATTTCTGCTCTCATTTTCACTTTATTTCGGGGAAATTTCGCAGAGTCTCCTCTCGAATGTTACTATCTCGTAACCCGTATTACCACGAAATACCAACAATGCCTCACAGACCAACATATATATACGCATATCGTAGCATATCACGCCCTTCACGGGGCTCCCGACATCATTGACAAGACAAAAATAATAAGCATACCTTGTAGGCCCACCAAAACCGCACCTATTACACTTTCTTATTTACTTCTTCTTTGATCCGAACTTGTACTTCCATCGTACTTTAATATCTTACCCGACATAAGCCTTGCATACCTTTGCTTACCTCGCGTACTTCGTAGCTTCCAATATCGTTAATCGCCTTCTCTCGCCGAAATCAAAGGTCAATGCCGGGATCTCTCATTTCCTATAACTTGGCTCTACGACACGATCTAAGATGTCAAAGAAGCGTAACCATCCTAGATGCCCCGTAGCCTCTCGTTCATAAATGTGGCGCGCTTCACACCATAAACGGGACTCTACCGGACACGACTTTTGCGTACAACCCCCTAGGACGAACCGTTAGGTACCAATTGTCACACTTTTATATTTCCGTGGATGCGTGATGGGCACCGACCCTATTTAGGTAGAAACCCGCTGACTCACATAGTTCTTATAATCACATATGGCCCTTGATTATGACACAAATACATAATGAAAATTTTGGCGTGAATAGTGTACATTTTTCCTTTAATCAATGAAAATTGAACATATAAAACAATATAGGACTTATAATACGAAAATGGAAAAATCAAGAAAGTGTGTTACATAACCGACGTTCTTATACCCACAACATGTTAGGCAAAGTCTCTAACATATACAAATTTAATATAATGCTGGTATTGTGGCTTGTTGTCGTCATGGAGCGCTACCGAGTCGAGCATTATGTTAAAAAGCTTTGTATATGTTAGAGACTTTGCGTCGTTGTTGGGTATAAGACGTCGGTTATGTAAGCGGCTATGTCAGCCGACGATTTGTTACGCATTGTATTATAAGTCCTATATTGTTTTATATGTTCCATTTTCATTGATTCGAGAAAGGAAAAAATGTACACTATTCTCGCGCAAAATTTTCATTATGTATTTGTGTCATAAGTCCGAGGCCATAGTTTGATTATAAGAACTATGTGAGTCGGCGGGTTCGCTCGGCCCTAAATAAGGGTCGGGTGCCCATCACGCCCTAACGGAAATTAGGGTGTGACAGGTCGCCTATGAGCTAGACTTACCATCTGATCCGGAGGCAGTACATCCGATATTCCGTGTATTCATGTTCAGAAAATGTGTTGGTGAACCTCCTGGAATATTTCCAGTGGAGGACATGTAGATAACGGAGGAATTATCTTATGAGAAGCAACCTGTAGCTATTCTGAATTGTCAGGTGAGGAGGTTGCGTACCAGGGACATACCCTCTGTTAAGGTCGTATAGCGAAACGATAATGGAAAAGAAACGACCTGGGAAGCAAAGGACGAAATGAAGAGGAGGTATCCTCGTTTGTTCCCTATACTTACAGGAAATTTGAATTTCTAAATTTGATGTATTGATTGGCAAAAGATTTATGTGTGCTACTCATACAGAGAAACTCCCCCGCCATGCTCGTGAGACCCGATAAAGCTAATCTAACATTCGAGGACGAATGTTCTAAAGGGGGGGAGGATGTTATAACCCGTATTTTATACCTTTGGACACCTTGGGATTTTTTGAGACAAACTAAGGGCAATGTAACGTGTTGATCGTGTTTGGTATATAAGTTGGCTATGAAAATTTAGACGTGGAGATATTGGAAAAGACTGAGGGCAAAATTGTAATTTTGAAAATCGATTTCATGGATTAGCAAAAATATGGACAAAATAATTGGGCTTGAAAAATTTACAAAAAAAAATAATAAGCAAGCCAAGCCCAAGTGAAGGGGGTGGCCGGCCAAGGTCCATTAAGAGGACCCAAGCCCACCCCAATTCATCCATGTGATGAATTACTTAAGTGGGCTATATAATAGTTATATGCTACATAGAAGGTTCAAGAAAATTGAAAGAGAAAGAAAACAAAGAAGAGCAAGAACAAAAGAAAGGGCCTATTCGGCCATGTCCTAGGGATTTCATCCCTTGGAAATCTTGATCCAAAAATTATTTTCTTGTTATATTCCCACTAATTCAAGGCTTCTCTACAACTTGGTATAGTTATTTCAGAAGATAGACCGTTGGTTTCGTCGTTTTGATAACTTGGTGAAGTGAAGAAGTTAGAAGAAAAAGGTAAGATTCAATTCCCTTTTATGTGTTGGAAAGCCTTTGTTTATGTTGTAGTATGTAGAAATGGGTAGAAATCATGGAAATATGGAGGTTGCATGGTGAACGTGCATATGTGCATGTGACCGTGTAGGTGGGTTAGTGTATAGATAAAGTGGGTTGAATTTTATGTCGTATTCTAGCTATGTTTGTTGTAAACTTTATATTGGGAATGAAAGTTGAATGAAAATTTGATGGAGTTGAAAACTTGGTATGTTGGCCGTGTGGTATGGGTGGTGGAATGAGAATGAATTAAGGTTGTTTAGTTTGTTAGTTGTGTTGTTGTGACCTTGGTAATGCAAATAAAGGTTTAATGACTTGAATTGGCATTGGAATTGTTTGTATGTAATTATGAGAAATTATGTGAATTTATATGATTTTTACATAAGTATGGAATTAAAGTCCTAAATGTGAATTATGGTTGTTGTTGATGAGTTTGGAAGAGAAACAATGTGATTTGGAAGCGTTGTTGCATTTGTCGAAGCTTTGGATGGAATATGGAAATTGGCGGGAATGCTTGAATTTGTGAATATTGTTTGGAACGTTATTGGAATGTATTCGAATGATATTTGTCACGACCCAGCCCCGTAGGCCGTGACTCGTGCCCGAGTTGGACACTCATACGTACCCTTACCCCACATAAGCGTAATAGCAAAATGAACATATATAATAATTAAAGATATTATCAGATGGCGCACAGGAGTGAGTATGACGCACGAAGGCCGATCAGGCCGTCACAAAGTACACATACAATCCCCAACGTACACGGATTTACAAGAAAACATATACAGAACCCACTATACATGTCTACAGACCTCTACAGACTGAAAACATAAACATATGACGGGACAGGGCCCCGTCGTACCCCTAAAATCCGAATGTACATACATATCGAAAAAGGTCGTACTAAAATGTAAGCTCCGAACAAAGGAGCGCCGTAGTAGCCGATAGATGGCCTAAGCGGGCGGATCTCGCGAAGCGTGCGTCCGTACCGTGGGCATGAAACACACCCCCGCGAAGCAAGGGGTCGCACGAAAAAATGTACCGAATATGTAAAGCGTAGACCGTAGTAACAAAATCAAAGTCGAACGAGAATGTGCGGAGACCGAACAAAATGCGTACATAATCTAAATACATGTCGAAATCGTAAATAGTGTATCAAAACATATGCCAAAAACCGGCCCCGTTAGGGACTCGGCGATCAGAGTGTGGTCGCCCCCGACGCTGGCGCCACGAGCATAACAGATCATAACATAACAGATGGCCATATCAGAACATAATCATAACAAGGCGTACATGGCACAACATACACCACAACCCATGTACGTATAATACCTCGCCCTCACACCGGAGCACGGCGAACAATGCGGAGAAGTACGCTTGAGAACATATCCCGGCCCGGCTCGGTGTGGGAAACATCGAGGCATCCACGAGTGGAGTAGTGAGAAACCAAATGCAATAGAAATACCATACAGATTTCCCGAGACTCAATGAGGCATAACCAATGACAAACCAAAGTAAGAAGATCGGACGGAATCATATTATGCGAATTTCGGATGTCATGGTACATTACGGAGGAATAACTTTTCTATGATCATTTTCATAGTCCAAAATAGTTTATAAGACTTAAAGAAATACTTAAAACAATTTTCATTTAGTAGTTAAAATAGTAGTTAAAATGTTTCTAAAAAAAAACGCTCAAAACTAATCACAAACATAAAGGGGTAAAATCGGAATTTAGCGGGTCCACCTCGGGGCAACCGAGGCGATGGTCTTGAATCACGTATATTGGGCGTATGGAATCATCTGTATAGGTCCTAGGGACGGTTCATAACTTTCTAGGCAATTTGTGAACATTTACATAAACTTTTCATCAAAACATACTTAAAGGGTTCAATTCTATTGAACGAAAAAGGGACATTTTCAATCGCGGATTCCGAAGAGCGAGAACACCTTCCAAGACGCAAATCCGATCCTAGTACACTTAGATCATGCCAAGAAGGAAATAGGAAAGCTTTACATACCTTTTGCGCCTTTGACGCTCTCCAAAACTCAAATCTCTTTTCGTCCAAAATCTACAAATGGTCAAGTTTACCATAAGTTAGCCATAAGGCTTTAGGCATTCATTTTGAACTAATACTTGTCTAACAAAATTTCGGCGGCACCTCCCCTATAAATGTGACGCCCCGAGAATCTAACTCGGCTCAAATACCAACAACAATCAAACCAACAACATTAATCCACAACTAGAATCACTTATGAACATAAAGAGTCTTCTTTCTACCCAAAGCGATAACTTCCAAACTAATTTCACACTTTCAAACCAATATCAATATTTTCATCATCATTAACCATCGAGATCATTCTAACGTCATTAGGAGGCATTACATATAATTTTCTCACATTATTGCAAAATATGCCAACTTTCCACCGAAACCATAATTCATCCGAAACTTCCATTCTTCGACGAACATATTCATAACACGTAATCATCTCTCAATTTCATTAGCAATAATCATAATTAACACTTAAACAATGCATTTCCATAATCACATATCAAATACGTTAGAATGCCTATACTTTCCTACAATAACATATATGCAATTCTAGTGCGGAACTTAAATCGTCAAGTCTCCATTTACTTTACAAGGATCACAACAACGCAACTAACATATCAAACAAAATAGATTCAACATGATTCATCACCTTGCATTCTCACGGCCACATACATCTTTTCCAACTTCATTCCATTTTTTGTTCGACTTTCATTTCCAACACAAGTTTCACAATAACCACAACTATAATATGACATAAAATTCAACATATCTAGTCTACATATAATCGGCCACTTGCACACACACACTTCCGCCATGCAAACTTCCATATTTTTATATATTCTACTCGTTTACATGCACTACTACGCAAACAAACCTTCAAAACACCATTAGAAAGGATGAATTCTTACCTTACACTTCCAACTTCTCCAATAGAACAACTTGTCAACTTGGAGAATTTAATGCTTCTTCTTCCAAACCAATTACACCAAGTTGTAGAGGAGACTTGACTTAGCAAGAAAATCACAAGATACTAATTTTTGGAACAAGATCAAAGGACTTGAAATTTTTTTTTCCTTTTTCCTAGCTCGGTGAGAGCTTCTCCAAGGAGGAGTTCTTCAATTTCTTTTTGTTTCTTGAATTTTCTTGAAGCTTTGACTCCTTCTTATAATTATTAAGGCACATGGTTGCCACATGACTTAAATTATGGGTTGGGCCAACCATACATGGCCGGCCACCCTCTTTTCTTTGGGCCAAATTTTTCCTTTAATTTCTTGAGCCCAATTGACGATGGGTCGCTTTTGAAAATTCACGGAACTAATTTACAAGATTCCAAGTTTGCCCTTAACCTTTCTTAATATTTCCGCGTCCATATTTCCTTAAACATCACATGTATATTAAGTAGAATCCAATCAAAGCCTTACTTCTTACCATACCAAGTTATTTCCAATTTTTCTGAATACGCGCAAAATGCGAGGTGTAACATCCTCCCCCCCTTTAGAACATTCGTCCTCGAATGTTAAACTATCCATATAGGGGTGTATAAATAATTCAGGGAGGAGTTCCTTCTTCGTACTTAGTTTCTTTCAATCCCCAAAGATTGTTATGCCATCTTCTCCTTTACCGGCTTGTTGGCCTTTTTCGGGTTTCCAGTCACTTCAGATATTTTAATTTCCTTCGGGTTACCCCACACTGCCCATTTGACTCTCATATCTACATTTGCGAAAATTTCTGTTCACTTCCCAGGGGGTCACCCATCCCAGATTTGTTCTGGCCTTAGCACGCTTAACCTCGGGACTTTAGCAAATTTTGGTGCATCCGTGCTGATATGATCGCATCCACTACCTCGTACGAGCTTGTCACGTGGTTTAAGGCAGGTTGGGATTTTTAACGAAATTTCGGAAGATTTTCGTAGTGGGTCCTACTCGATTCAGGGAGGGTTTTTCATTTTTCTGGTTATACCTTTTCCGTATTGGCTTTCTAGGTCGGCACTATTCACCTTTTCATTACATATACAACTATTTTAGCGGTTCTATCAGTACGGGTACTATCCCAACCCTATCAGTGACTCAGAGAAGAAAATATATCACAAAATAGAATCTAAACCGGTCGATACAAATATATTTCAAGAAAGGAATGATAATGTACCTGCATCCGTATCTGGTGGCGTCTCCGGTCCTCGTCGTCCGGTCGAGCATAAATGCGGTTCAAAGGACCGCCGGAACTAGAAGCTCCGCCACGGCCTCGACCGCGGCCAGTAGATGTCGACGTACCTTGCCCCGTGGGGCGCATGGCCACGGAAGCTGATGATGACCCGGCAGCTGATCCGGTAGGCAGGGCCGCACCACCCAAATTACCCTTATATGGACAATCTCTCACTGCATGGCCTTGGCGGCCACAAGAAAAGCACGCTCCAAGAGCTTGCGGAGCATTCCCCGGGATGGTGTCCGCCACAATAAGAACACCGAGGCCTAGGTGGCCTCGTCCGGCCGAACCTCCATCCACCTCGTGAACCGGCCGGCCTAGAGCTCGGCTATCTCCGAATACCCCGCATTACCCGACTTCCACCGAAAACTGCGCGGGGGTGTGCTTTCTGGCCGGCCGGGAAGAACGCCGGTGCCCCGCTCGCCGAGACGGCCCACTCGAGACTCTCCAAGTGTATCCACCGATCCGGCCCTTTTCGGGCCGGCTCTCATCATAATCTCTCTCGTGCCGACGCCCCTTATGTCGTTCTTCCATGCCCGGGCGTACGCTTGTACGCGGGCAATGTCCATACCCTATTGGCAGCAGCCACGGCTAAGCAATTATCAATCATATACTTATCCAAACCCCTAATAAAATGGTGCATCCTGTCGTCCGTACTGGCTACCAAAGTAGGTGCATACCGAGCCAGAGAGTCGAACTCCAAACTATACTCCCGACACCGCGGCCTCGCCGCCAAGTGATAAAAATCGTCCAATCCGGCCCTCCGTAGCTCGTGGCGTAAAATGACGCAAAAGCCTCCGTAAACTCATCCCGTACGGCAGGAGGGGCTCCTCTACCCCTAGCTAACTCCCAGGACTCGAACCAGTTGGCCGCGACATCATGCAATCTGTATGAGGCCAACTCCACTGACTCTGTCGGCGAGGCCTTAATCAGCCGTAGGGTGCGCTGCATCTCCCTAATGAACTCATGGGGGTCTTCTTCAGGCTTTGTCCCGAAGTACTCCGGAGGGTTACAGGTCAAAAACTCACGGGCCTCGAACCGCTCGCCCGCGTGCCTCATCACCCCCAACTCGCGCCGCGCTCCCCGAGCCGCCACCCATCTAGTCAATAATCGCACCGCCTCTCTCATAGCTCGTCCTCCGCCCCGGGCGTGGGGCTAGAGGCCGAGGTGCCGGGGCGTCCCGAAACCGGGGAAAGCCGCCCTCCGATCCGCACCCGGCGCTACTCGATCCCCTCTCGGTGCGGTGGCGTCGCCGAGCCGGGTCGTCGGAGGCACGTGCTCCACTGTGCCGAGTACGGGCCCCGGTGACTCGCGGGCCCGACTAGTCTCACCGGCGCCGTGGATTTGCCCTTCCGGGCCGCCGTCGCTTTTCTCGAGGCATATCCGAAAGTACAACAATTCGGATCGTTAGGAGAGAATCATCCTATTAATACAGTTCTACCGCACGATCTAAGACAGAAAGAAGGGTAATTTCCTAAATGCCCTGTAGCCTCCTGTTTATAGATGTGGTGCACAACACACCGATAAACAGGACTCTACTAGACACGGTCTGTAGACATTCCGAGGACCTAACCGCTCTGATACCACTTTTGTCACGACCCAGCCCCATAGGCCGTGACTCGTGCCCGAGTTGGACACTCATACGTACCCTTACCCCACATAAGCGTAATAGCAAAATGAACATATATAATAATTAAAGATATTATCAGATGGCGCACAGGAGTGAGTATGACGCACGAAGGCCGATCGTGCCGTCACAAACACACATACAATCCCCAACGTACACGGATTTACAAGAAAACATATACAGAACCCACTATACATGTCTACAGACCTCTACAGACTGAAAACATAAACATATGACGGGACAGGGCCCCGTCGTACCCCTAAAATCCGAATGTACATACATATCGAAAAGGTCGTACCAAAATGTAAGCTCCGAACAAAGGAGCGCCGTAGTAGCCGATAGATGGCCTAAGCGGGCGGATGCGCGAAGCGTGCGTCCGTACCGTGGGCATGAAACACAGCCCCCCGCGAAGCAAGGGGGTCGACGAAAAATGTACCGAATATGTAAAGCGAGACCGTAGTAACAAAATCAAAGTCGGAACAGAATGTGCGGAGACCGAACAAAATGCGTACATAATCTAAATACATGTCGAAATCGTAAATAGTGTATGCAAAACATATGCCAAAAACCGGCCCCGTTAGGGACCGCGATCGTAGTGTGTCGCCCCCGACGCCGGCGCCACGAGCATAACGTATCATAACATAACGATGGCCATATCGTAACATAATCATAACAAGGCGTACATGGCACAACATACACCACAACCCATGTACGTATAATACCCGCCCTCACACCGGAGCACGGCGAACAATGCAGAGAAGTACGCTTGAGAACATATCCTGGCCCGGGCTCAGTGTGGGAAACATTGAGGCATCCACGAGTGGAGTAGTGAGAAACCAAATGCAATAGAAATACCATACAGATTTCCAGAGACTCAATGAGGCATAACCAATGACAAACCAAAGTAAGAAGATCGGACGGAATCATATTATGCGAATTTCGGATGTCATGGTACATTACGGAGGAATAACTTTTCTATGATCATTTTCATAGTCCAAAATAGTTTATAAGACTTAAAGAAATACTTAAAACAATTTTCATTTAGTAGTTAAAATAGTAGTTAAAATGTTTCTAAAAAAAAAACGCTCAAAACTAATCACAAACATAAAGGGGTAAAATCGGAATTTAGCGGGTCCACCTCGGGGCAACCGAGGCGATGGTCTTGAATCACGTATATTGGGCGTATGGAATCATCTGTATAGGTCCTAGGGACGGTTCATAACTTTCTAGGCAATTTGTGAACATTTACATAAACTTTTCATCAAAACATACTTAAAGGGTTCAATTCTATTGAACGAAAAAGGGACATTTTCAATCGCGGATTCCGAAGAGCAGAACACCTTCCAAGACGCAAATCCGATCCTAGTACACTTAGATCATGCCAAGAAGGAAATAGGAAAGCTTTACATACCTTTTGCGCCTTTGACGCTCTCCAAAACTCAAATCTCTTTTCGTCCAAAATCTACAAATGGTCAAGTTTACCATAAGTTAGCCATAAGGCTTTAGGCATTCATTTTGAACTAATACTTGTCTAACAAAATTTCGGCGGCACCTCCCCTATAAATGTGACGCCCGAGAATCTAACTCGGCTCAAATACCAACAACAATCAAACCAACAACATTAATCCACAACTAGAATCACTTATGAACATAAAGAGTCTTCTTTCTACCCAAAGCGATAACTTCCAAACTAATTTCACACTTTCAAACCAATATCAATATTTTCATCATCATTAACCATCGAGATCATTCTAACGTCATTAGAGGCATTACATATAATTTTCTCACATTATTGCAAAATATGCCAACTTTCCACCGAAACCATAATTCATCCGAAACTTCCATTCTTCGACGAACATATTCATAACACGTAATCATCTCTCAATTTCATTAGCAATAATCATAATTAACACTTAAACAATGCATTTCCATAATCACATATCAAATACGTTAGAATGCCTATACTTTCCTACAATAACATATATGCAATTCTAGTGCGGAACTTAAATCGTCAAGTCTCCATTTACTTTACAAGGATCACAACAACGCAACTAACATATCAAACAAAATAGATTCAACATGATTCATCACCTTGCATTCTCACGGCCACATACATCTTTTCCAACTTCATTCCATTTTTTGTTCGACTTTCATTTCCAACACAAGTTTCACAATAACCACAACTATAATATGACATAAAATTCAACATATCTAGTCTACATATAATCGGCCACTTGCACACACACACTTCCGCCATGCAAACTTCCATATTTTTATATATTCTACTCGTTTACATGCACTACTACGCAAACAAACCTTCAAAACACCATTAGAAAGGATGAATTCTTACCTTACACTTCCAACTTCTCCAATAGAACAACTTGTCAACTTGGAGAATTTAATGCTTCTTCTTCCAAACCAATTACACCAAGTTGTAGAGGAGACTTGACTTAGCAAGAAAATCACAAGATACTAATTTTTGGAACAAGATCAAAGGACTTGAAATTTTTTTTTTCCTTTTTCCTAGCTCAGCCGAGAGCTTCTCCAAGGAGGAGTTCTTCAATTTCTTTTTGTTTCTTGAATTTTCTTGAAGCTTTGACTCCTTCTTATAATTATTAAGGCACATGGTTGCCACATGACTTAAATTATGGGTTGGGCCAACCATACATGGCCGGCCACCCTCTTTTCTTTGGGCCAAATTTTTCCTTTAATTTCTTGAGCCCAATTGACGATGGGTCGCTTTTGAAAATTCACGGAACTAATTTACAAGATTCCAAGTTTGCCCTTAACCTTTCTTAATATTTCCGCGTCCATATTTCCTTAAACATCACATGTATATTAAGTAGAATCCAATCAAAGCCTTACTTCTTACCATACCAAGTTATTTCCAATTTTTCTGAATACGCGCAAAATGCGAGGTGTAACAATATTGAATTAGTTAATGAATATGGAAAATGTTGACATTAGTTTGATACTGTGAAGTTTGGATGGAAATTATTGAACTATGTAGAAAAGAGACTATTTGTGCCATAATGTAGTTTGTGATGATTGTTGATGTTGTTGGGTTGTTGTTGTTGATATTTTTAGCCAAGATGATTCTCGGGGATGTTATATATATAGGGGAGGTGTTTGCCGAAATTTAGATAGACAATATCGCCTTTAAGTTGAATTCTTAGAAGCTTGAATTCACATTTGGTAATTGTGACAATTTGTAGATTTTGGAGCAAATGGGATTTGAGTTTAAGCGAGCGTAAGACGCACGTAAGGTATGTAAAGCTATCTCTTTTCTTTTCTTGGCATGTCCTAGATATACTAGGTGTGGATTTGAGCCTCGGGGGTTATCCTACTCATAGAAATCCGAGTTTGATTTTAGTTACTATTCATTCAGTACAATTGAACCATGATTCTTATGTTTTGTTGGAAAACCGTTCGAACATCCATAATTTGCGCAAATGTGATAGAATTGTTTTGAAACCTACATAGCTGACTCCATAGAGTCTAATGTTCGTAATTTATGCCCGCCGCCTCGATTTGACCCGAGGTGGGCCCACTAGTCCCAGGGTTTCTTTCGTTTGTCTTACTTAATCGATTTCGGCTTGACATAAAGATGGGACCTTTGCCTATGAACTTAAAACTCCGTCTGGTTTGTTCCATAAGTTATTTGAAAGCTCTTAAATGTGAACGACGCTAAATTTTCAGAATATGGCTTATAAAGTACCTTTCGAAAGTTTGGTAAATCTAAAGGCTCGCATCTTTTGTGTGCTAATCCTGATCGACTCGATACTTATTTTGAGCCTCCCGATCTTAATATGAATATGTATATGTATCTGTTTGTCGATTCTTGGAATGTAATTGTGTATTTGCATATGGCTTCTGCACTACTCTGCTCGTGCCTATACTATGACATCGTTCGCCGGTTCCCGGGCCGGTTTGTGATCGTGCGCACTATGATAAATTCGGTAGTATGCTGTGTTGCGGTTTCCGAGACCTCGCCATAGGGCCGGTTACCGTATATGGAGTTATGCTGTGATATGGCTGATGGTATGATTTGTTCCGATGACATGATATGTCACGATATGATACGTGTGATATGATATGTTCGGGGTTTGTACGGAGATTTGAAACCTTCTGGAGTATGCTGTGTTGTGGAACCAGCGTCGGAGTGGTGACAACGTTCCTGAGCCTTATGCATGATTTTCTATTTGCATTGTGTACATGTGTGTCTTCGCGATTCGATACTTTGATCCGATATTTTCTCTCTGTACCCTTCACTTTAATTATGGTTTGGATTTCTGCACTTTATGCTTTACATACTCAGTACATCTTTCGTACTGACCCCCTTTCTTCGGGGGCTGCGTTTCATGCCCGCAGTACGAGAGGTTCGTGATGCGCAGTGTAGGCCACACATTCGCCGTTACGGGGTGCTCCCTTTGGTCCGGAGCCCATGTGTTGGTATCTATTTTCTGCGACGTTATGCTTTGTATATTTGATTATTTGGGGTACGGCGGGGCCCTGTCCCGTCATATGTTTCTGTTTCGATTTGTAGAGGCCTGTGGTCATATATGTGGGTAATGGGTCACGTGTGGGTTCGCTTGGTTATGATCTGTGTCTGACTGCGGTCCCGTTCGCTACCATGGCCTAAGCGGCCTACTTGTCTGTATACGTGTATGTATCTGGCGATGTATATTCCGCCAACCTATTTGATTTGGGTGCGGCCTAAACGGCCTGTATTTTTGTACACATGCTTATATTCGGCGATGTGCATTCCGCCGCCTCTTTGACTTTGATATGATATTTTTGGTACGTGCGACCGCTTAAGACATTGTTATTTGCATTTCTGTTTAAAATGATGAATATGAAATCTGAGTTAAGCTAGAACATGATGATTTGATACGAAAGTCTGTTTGGGTGTCCAAATAGGGCGCCAGTCGCGGCCCACGGGGCTGGGTCGTGACACCCACATCTATTATAACTGACAGAGGTGCCCAGTTTACAGCTAACTTCTGGAGATCATTTCAGGAAGGATTGGGGACCCAGGTGAGTCTTAGCACAGCATTCCATCCTCAGACTGACGGACAGGCCGAGCGTACTATTCAGACGCTGGAAGATATGCTACGGGCCTGTGTTATTGATTTCAGAGGTAGCTGGGATGATCACTTGCCACTTGTTGAGTTTGCTTATAATAATAGCTACCATTCTAGCATCCAGATGGCACCGTATGAGGCTCTGTATGGCAGGAAGTGCAGGTCACCGATTGGCTGGTTCGATGTTGGTGAAACTAAGTTAATTGGCCCAGATATGATTCAGCAAGCAGTTGATAAGGTGAAACTCATTCGGGAACGGTTATTAGCAGCTCAGAGTCGACAGAAATCATATGCAGATAATCGACGTCGACACTTAGAGTTCCAGATTGGTGATTGGGTATTTTTGAAAGTGTCACCCATGAAGGGGGTTATGAGATTCGACAGAAAGGGAAAGCTCAATTCGAGGTATATTGGGCCTTATCAGATCATCCGTACGGTAGGCAAGGTTGCCTATGAATTAGACCTACCATCTGATTTGAAAGCAGTGCATCCAGTCTTCCACGTTTCTATGCTTCGCAAATGTATAGGCAATCCTTCCAGAGTATTCCCTATAGAGGATATTCAGGTGACAGAGGAGCTGTCCTACGAGGAGCAGCCTATAGCCATACTGGATCGTCAGGTGAGAAGGTTGCTGTAACACCCCATATCTTTGACCTAAGCTTTAACCATGATCCTAGACTCGAAAAATCAGATAAAGAATGTGGGAATTGATATTTTTCCGTTCAGTCGTGATATGGTGGTTTACGCCCATGAACAAGGGTCGTATTCCAATTTACGCCCATGAACAGTGCCCGTAAACTCGAAACCAAGAATTTCGAACATTCCGGAATTTGACATTTTGAGGTCATATGGTTAAATACGGACCGTATTTCACTTTACGGCCCGTATTTCAAAACGTGTTTGGAATTTGAGAAAACTTCCTTGATGAAAGTTGTAGAGCATTGAAATACCTTTCCAACGGTATCTTACGGGGTCAAACGGACATCTGTGCAAGAAGTTATGGCCATTTTACTGAACAGAGGCAATGCTGTCCATATTTCAAAATACGGCAAGATTTCAAAATACGGCCCGTATTTTGAAATACGGCCGCATTTAACCGGGCCGAAAAATTTATTTTCCAGAACAGTATATATTCGTCCATATCGTTCTAATCATTATTTTTCATTCCTTCAAGCCCTAGAATGACCTCCTACCCTCTCCCATCATCAAGAACACCAAGGTAAGCCTACTCTAATTATTCCAAGTCAATTCTAATACATATCCTTGTAATCTAAACAAGGAAATCATCATTCCTAAAACTAGGGTTTTCAAGAAAACCCATCTCAAGGTTCAAGAACTCAAGATTTTGGAAATCTTCTTCAAAGCTCAAGTCTTTAATTCAAGTTTTGGAGCAATTAAGGTATGTAGAGTTACTATCTACGTGTGGGAACATCATTGTTCTTCCCCACGCCTCAAAATCCATAAAATTATGATTTCTCTACTAAACTAGGGTTTCAATACAAAACTAGGGTTTCAATACCATGCTCATGATAACCCTAGGTCCATGTCCATGATTATATTATGTATGAATTGTTATAATTCCATCTTTGTGTTCTTAATATTTCTTTATGATTATTGAGAATCTGTCCGTAATCTATGAAAACCCATATCTTGTATTCCATGGGTTCTTGCATGCATGTTTTTGAATAAAAATGCTTATTTCATGAATATCCTATATGTCTATAAGTTTTCATGCAATTGTATTTTATAACTATGTTCATACCATGACTCAAAATACATACATGCTAAATACAAGTTATTTTATGAAACCATATTTACAAGTTATTTCATGAAACCATGTTTACAAGTTATTTCGTGAAATCATGATTACAAGACAAGTACAAGTTAATTCACGAAAATCATGGGCTTCTTAGCCAACTATATTATGTTCATGTCTTTGGGAGTTGCACGAATTACCGAGAAGGCTCGGATAGCACCGAAACTACGTAGCCACCGTAGGACAAGGATCGCTCCCCCGGATAGGACGATACCTTAATTTTACACTGAATGGATCCATCAGGCATGTTACCATCTCATACCCTAGCAAGGTATGGGGGCTCTGCTGGTCCGGTGAGGTACCAGACTCCACGTACCCACGTGGTGATATCACATGGTCGGTTTATGAAATGCTCTCCCTACTTATCATGTTTTACGTATGTTATATCTATATATGTATCCATGCTTATACTCATGCTCATGTTCATGTCCAGGTTTTCAGTTCGCTCTTATCATGTTATTTCATGTCCCATGTTATTTCATTCGGTTGCTTTACATACCAAGACATTCAATGTGCCGACGTCCCCTTTATCTGCCCGGGGCCCTGCATTTCACGATGCGGGTACGTATTTACGGACGCCGCATCCGCTCGCAGGGGTTTGCTCGTATCGGCCCTATTGGTGAGCCCCATCTCATTCGGGGTTTAGTCGGTTATCTTTATTTTACTAGTCATGCATTTATAGGTATGCTAGGGGCCTTGTCCCGCAAGTACGTTTTTCACCAAGATTCATGATTAGAGGTTTCATAGACTAGTCAGTTTAGTTATGTTAGACATGCAAGGTGTTTAGCCATCTTTGGCTCATTCATGTTATTTCCGCACTCATGTTTAAACAAGTATTTTTATTAAGTATTATGACTTACTACGTTTTATAAAGGCTCATTATGCATTCACGTTATATTCCGCTCATGTATGCCTCATGATGATTTAGTAAGCCATGTGGTTCGCTCGGTCACATGCAGTATGGCACCGAGTGCCGTGTTTCGCCCAGGCCATGGTTCGGGGCGTGACAAAACTTGGTATCAGAGCCTAGGTTCAAGTGTCTTAGGGAGTCTATGAAACCGTGTCCAGTGGGTCACTTTTATATGTGTGTGCGCGCCACACATATAAATAGTTGACCACCAAGACATCTAGGATTGTCTCACTTCTTTCAACTCTAGATCGTGCATTAGAGCCATGTTATCAGAAATCAATTAAACTCGTGCATTGTTCCCCATTCTACCAAATACGCCTTGTCTCGCCGAATGAGGAAGATGTGAATCTAATCGTTATCAATGTGTTGCTTTCCGATGGAGGCATCGGAATTATTCTAACTCGTGCCATGAAGCTTAGGGCGTAAGTAACATTCTCTTTCCATCGAATTCTAAACGTATCGAATGCGTAAGCGACGAGAAGGAAAATTCGAGACCCAAGACTTAACAAATAGTGCATGGTGTGTTTATCAGGTGATAGTGCCATTTGAAAGGCAAGTTTCGATATGGTAGTACACATAGGTTATATACCTTACAGAATAATTTTATTTGGATTATCTGACCATGGAGCTACAGTATAAGGATGATAGTTCGGATTTAAGACCCTACATAGTAGCATGTTATGAAATTAGTCGCAAGAATCATTAATTGTCCATAGTAGTTTTGAGCAGGAAATAGCCTAAGAGCCAACCACCTGTAATACTAGAAAGTCTCGACCTTTTTTAGGAGATATATATATATTTTTTTTTTCTTCCATATGATCTATGTACATGACTAGGAAGGGACTAATGCGATAAGAAAACCATGAGCAACAAGAAGCAGATATTACTATAAGATAAAAGATATGACAATTCCCTCTTAGGTTATGTGATTAAGTATTTATCCCCGATATGTATAGTGTAATATAATTTTGAAAGTGTATAGAGAGTTTGGGGTTAGTTGTTCCAATTTCTCGTTTAAGACAGATGAAATTTCCCTAAGTGTGATCTATGTCTATAGTTCAGAAAGATAGTATACAATCCAAGAATAGAGTCAGATGAGGAGGAAAAGTTAGAAATAACCTTATGCTTCACTTTAGTACTCAGAGAAGAATTAGAGAATATGATGCTAGCAAGTGGTTAACAGAAGCATAGTGAGTAAGTTTGAATAGACACAGTGAATTAGAAATTTTCAGCAGAGTTAGTAGAAGTACGATTTGAGTTACTTAGTCAAGTTAGCACTACTAAGTGGGTAACTGTCTAAATACACCAAAGGCGTATTAGAACCCAAAGGGTTTAAGTTAAATTTGAAGTGTAGACATGGGTGAAAGAAGAAAACCATCTAAGCAGTAAGAGATCAAGCTACAAAAGAAGAGACTTTAAGAATTATCAGAAAAGAGTTTTCCCCAAGACTGACAAAGCCAAGTTATACCAGTTATGTACATTAGAAACCCGTTCATTTAAGTAATCCAGTTTTCCCGGTAAGTAAGACTTGCTTGAAGTAAGCCGGAAAAAAAAAATATGAGTCATCAGTATGTTAGAGGAACTTAGCAGAATCAATAGATGACCGCTTATCACTGACTCAAGGGATCCACAGGCTTTAAACATTAGCTTTTGAACTAAGGGGGAGATCATGCGATAAAGTGCCGATATAGATTATGTGTTTCGTAAATTGATGGGTGTTAAGGATATTATGTCAAAGGATCACAGTTTCATGTAGCTAAGATAAAGTGTGTGGAATTCGTCTTTTGTCATGTCGCTGAGATCAAGTTTTAGGGCGAATAAGAGGTTTAAGAGTGTAACGTTTCCAATTTCAGGATAATTCATGCACTATGTAGTACCAATGCCCAAACGTACTCTACACATGCATAGCATACCTATATCATGCCCATGTTAGAGCTTTACACTCTATGTTTAAGATACAAGAATTAAGACTCCATACGATAGTAAGCTATGCGACGGAATGTTCTTTCATGTTTCTCAGATCGGAAGTTGTACCCATGACCAAGGTTAAAGACCGCATTCATGTCTCACGTATCTATCGTGTTTTTATACCCATGACCACGTTCTAGCTTCTAAGTGCTTTCCGAATATGATGTTGATATTGATAATGATTGAGAAGAAGGTAACACAATAGTTTAAAGACTAAGAATCCTATGGAATGCCCACCGGTCCTTGAACAAGGGAAAAATGCCTTAGGTAAATGATTTATTTCAACTCCAAAGATATGCTACCTACGTTCTCACGTACTTGTGCCCACGACCGACTTCTTTAAGCCTCCACATATAGAAATAGCATAACGGTGGAGTTGGTAGGTAACGATAAGGTAAGTCAAGATGGATGTCCTACCCACGATTCTACGTAACTCATGCTTATGTTCCTCAGTTACTTGTTTTTAGAGCAAACTCGTAGCTTAGTACAAAGGATGCCATTTCCTTTTCCGAAGCACTTATGCCCCGTTTAAGTTCAAGATGACTTTCTACTTATGCCTTAGTCTTGCTTCAACACTCATGAACTCGGGTCCATACGCCACGTGTATGTAGGTACTCATATAAACGCTATATTTTTCATGGTCCCATGCCCCATGTCATGCTATTCACGTTTCATGCCGTATGAATAATGTTCCCATGCATGCATGTTCCACGTTACGTCCTCCATGTACAATGCACCATGTCGTGTTCCGTTTCTAAAGTAAAGTACCTTATATGAATAGTACCAATAATTCCTTTTCTCTCGGTCCTCTATAATTCGCTCACGGAATGAGCAAGATGAGCTAAGGTATTCATAATCATGATTTATAGCTAGCAAGATAATCAGAAGTAAGGTGCATTCCTATATTCAAATAGATATCTTTTCATGTACCCTATGGTACTTATCTCGGGAGTATTCTACTCAGATTCGACGTATTCATGTCATGCCTATGCTAGATATTTATGAACACCTATGTTAGGGTTATATTCTTGTTATACGACTGAAGTCTGTCGCATTCACATCGAGATTGCGCTTACATTCAAAGCCTAAGTCATACTCCTATCTCATATTACCATGGTGGCATACGAACGTCTGTGATTAAGTCTCTAAGTATCCAAATCCTACCCGCGCTTAGTATTTAACCCACATGTTGTAACAATCATGTTTTCGACATTCGTATCCCATGTTACGATATCCATTTTCACACGTATTCGTATCTCATGACGGCTTTTTAGCACTTATGTATTCATGTCATCCATTAGTCTTCATGTATTTATGTTCCACGTCATGCATCTCACGCCCAAGTAATCATGTCATGTTCGTGCCTATTTCCAGTACTCATGTCATTCGTGCCTATGCATTTCTTCCAAACCCTATGTATAGTAATCACGTAATCATTCAGCCAATATCCGTGTGTTCAAGCCCATATTTTATGTTAGATACATTCAAGATTCGAATCACGTTATGTCACATCATGCGTATTAAGATACCGTGTAAGTTGTGTGTTGGTACTTTAGTTAGTCGTCGAGGGTCCGAGAAATGTGTGAGGTCCGAATTATGAAGGAAGTCCCGCCATAAATTTTATAGATTCCGCAGTTAGTAGCGTTTCTTAACCACTAGTCATAAATCGAGGATAAATGTTTCATGATTCTCATTCATGTAGGCGCTACTCGGTTTCATTCCCCATGTACATGTTTCTATGTAATCACGTATTCAGTTCTCATGATTCATGACCATGTCAAGCTCTTACGTTTTACATCACGTTTCTTTCATGTTCATGTATTCAAGCCATGTCCAGCCATGTTCTTAACCATGACCCATCATTCGAGGACGAATGATCCCAAGGGAGAGATATTGTAACACCCCGTATCTTTGACCTAAGCTTTAACCATGATCCTAGACTCGAAAAATCGTATAAAGAATGTGGGGAATTGATATTTTTCCGTTAGGGCCGTGATATGGTGGTTTACGCCCATGAACAGGCAGGGGTCGTATTCCAATTTACGCCCATGAACAGTGCCCGTAAACTGAAACCAAGAATTTCTGAACATTGAATTTGACATTTTGAGGTCATATGGTTAAATACGGACCATATTTCACTTTATGGCCCGTATTTCAAAACGTGTTTGGAATTTGAGAAAACTTCCTTGATGAAAGTTGTAGTAGCATTGAAATACCTTTCCAACGGTATCTTACGGGGTCAAACGGACATCTGTGCAAGAAGTTATGGCCATTTTACTGAACAGAGGCAGTCTGTCCATATTTCAAAATACGGCCGATTTCAAAATACGGCCCGTATTTTTGAAATACGGCCGCATTTAACCGGGCCGAAAAATTTATTTTTCCAGAACAGTATATATTCGTCCATATCAGTTCTAATCATTATTTTTCATTCCTTCAAGCCCTAGAATGACCTCCTACCCTCTCCCATCATCATCAAGAACACCAAGGTAAGCCTACTCTAATTATCCCAAGTCAATTCTAATACATATCCTTGTAATCTAAACAAGAAATCATCATTCCTAAAACTAGGGTTTTCAAGAAAACCCATCTCAAGGTTCAAGAACTCAAGATTTTGGAAATCTTCTTCAAAGCTCAAGTCTTTAATTCAAGTTTTGGAGCAATTAAGGTATGTAGAGTTACTATCTACGTGTGAGAACATCATTGTTCTTCCCACGCCTCAAAATCCATAAAATTATGATTTCTCTACTAAACTAGGGTTTCAATACAAAACTAGGGTTTCAATACCATGCTCATGATAACCCTGGTCCATGTCCATGATTATATTATGTATGAATTGTTATAATTCCATCTTTGTGTTCTTAATATTTCTTTATGATTATTGAGAATCCGTCCGTAATCTATGAAAACCCATATCTTGTATTCCATGGGTTCTTGCATGCATGTTTTTGAATAAAAATGCTTATTTCATGAATATCCTATATGTCTATAAGTTTTCATGCAATTGTATTTTTATAACTATGTTCATACCATGACTCAAAATACATACATGCTAAATACAAGTTATTTTATGAAACCATATTTACAAGTTATTTCATGAAACCATGTTTACAAGTTATTTCGTGAAATCATGATTACAAGACAAGTACAAGTTAATTCACGAAAATCATGGGCTTCTTAGCCAACTATATTATGTTCATGTCTTTGGGAGTTGCACACTGCAAGAGAAGGCTCGGATAGCCCGAAACTACGTAGCCACCGTAGGACAAGGATCGCTCCCCCCGGATAGGACGATACCTTAACTTTACACCGAATGGATCCATCGAGCACGATACCACCCTCATACCACAAGGTATGGGGGCTTCGGTCCGCCGGGTACCGGACTCCACGTACCCACGTGGTGATATCACATGGTCGGTTTATGAAATGCTCTCCCTACTTATCATGTTTTACGTATGTTATATCTATATATGTATCCATGCTTATACTCATGCTCATGTTCATGTCCCGGGTTTTCGATTTTCTTATCATGTTATTTCATGTCCCATGTTATTTCATTCGGTTGCTTTTACATACCAACATTCAATGTGCCGACGTCCCCCTTTTGCGCCGGGGGCTGCATTTCACGATGCGTACGTATTTACGGACGCGCATCTGCTCGGTAGGATTTGCTCGTATCGGCCTATTGCGAGCCCCATCTCATTCGGGGTTTAGTCGGCTTATCTTTATTTTACTAGTCATGCATTTATAGGTATGCTAGGGGCCTTGTCCCGGCAAGTACGTTTTTCGATCCAAGATTCATGATTGAGGTTTCATAGACTAGTCGGTTTAGTTATGTTAGATACATGCAAGTGTTTAGCCATCTTTGGCTCATTCATGTTATTTCCGCACCTATGTTTAAACAAGTATTTTTATTAAGTATTATGACTTACTACGTTTTATAAAGGCTCATTATGCATTCACGTTATATTCCGCTCATGTATGCCTCATGATGATTTAGCAAGCCATGTGGTTCGCTCGGTCACATGCAGTATGGCACAGAGTGCCGTGTTTCGCCAAGGCCATGGTTCGGGGCGTGACAGTTGCGTAATAAAGATGTGGCTTCCGTTAAGTTATTATGGCGGAACAATAGCAGGGAGGAGATGACCTAGGAAGCCGAAAAGGAGATGAAAAAGAAGTATCCCCACCAACATTTGAAAACCAATCATACAAAGACATATAAACCATATAAGGATGCCATCATCACGAAGCAAATAAGCATCGTAAGCATGCCCGGATTTTATGAATAGAATTTCCCCCGAAGCTCATAACGTATCATAGCTTAGCCATATCTAAGACATGCCAAAAGAAAGAAGGATAGGCTTCACATACCTTGATTGCTTCCAAGCTAATCCAAACCCAAGCCCTCGCTCAAAATCTACAACACGTCATTGGGACACCAAACATTAGCCT
>NW_026726679.1:0-39444 GCF_029784015.1 Lycium ferocissimum | reverse complement strand
TTCATGATGATTTCCTTAAGCATGATTTACGTTCAAGGTAAGTTTTATAAGTTCCGGTTACTGTACTATTCCTCTGTCCTTCTTAATTCCGTATGATTCAGTTTTTTTTTTGTTTATGTTTACTGCTTTACATACTCAGTACATATTTCGTACTGACCCCCTGTCTTCGGGGGCTGCGTTTCGTGCCGCGCAGCGCAGACATACGTTCGGGTGAGCCGCCCGCTAGGGTCCCCGTTCGGCTATTTTGAAGAGCTCCTTGTCCCGAGCCCGCATTTTGGTGCGCCCTTTGTCACGTTCATGTATATTTGATCGGCACGGCGGGGCCCCGTCCCGTCATATGTTTGTATGTTCTTCGTTCCGTTTATAGAGGCCCTCGTAGACATAAAGTGTGGGTTATGGTTCCGTCCGTACAATATGTGTGTGGCCGTGATATATGTCCGGGTTATCTACCGCGGCGGCCCTCACGCTCGCCTATGTATATGTTTATATGATATGATGGCCGTGTGTGGCCTTTGCTGGTATTTTCCGAGTGTGTAAATTTTGGTTAGTAGGAAAACAGAAGGAAACTGCCCGGATTTTTCTAAAATATTTGAGTTATTACCTTATTGATTTTCTTGTTAACATATGCGATACTGTGTGTTAGCACGTACGGGTGCCCAGTTCGGGCGCTAGTCGCGGCCCACGGGGTTGGGTCGTGACAAAAGTGCTACTCACGTATTCATGTTTTATGCCATATTAATCCCGTTTCCATGAATGTTCCATGTTACGTCCTTTTCGTTTGATATACGCATGCCACGTTTATGTTCTAAGATGAACTGTCTCCTATGATTCGCACGAATGATCCCTTGCTGTCAATCCTTTATGATTCGCTCACGATAATAAGCAAGATATGCCAAGGTATTCCTATCTATGTTTGCAGCAAACAAGAGTTCCTTTCTTGCACCCTATGGTGCTTAGCTCAGGAGTATTCTACTCAGATTCGATGTATTCATGTCATGCCAATGCTAGAGCTTTATGAATACCTATGTTAGGATCGTATTCTTGTTATATGACTTAAGTCTGTTGCATTCACACTGAGTTGCACTTACATTCAAAGCCTAAGTCATTTTCCTATCTCATATTATCGTGGTGACATACAAACGTCTATGATCAAGTCCCTAAGTGTCCAAATCCTACCCGCGCTTAGTATTCAGCCCTC
Organism: Lycium ferocissimum; assembly: GCF_029784015.1. NCBI lineage: Eukaryota > Viridiplantae > Streptophyta > Magnoliopsida > Solanales > Solanaceae > Lycium > Lycium ferocissimum. Next base: position 38,246 of record NW_026726679.1, on the reverse strand, counting down.
ATGTTGTGACAATCATCTTTTTGACATTCAGATCCCATGTTATGATATCTATGTTTACACGTATTCGTATCTCATGAAAGTTTAGCACTCATGTATTCATGTCAGCTAATCTTCATGTATTTATGTCCCACGTCATGCGCCTTACGCCCATGTAATCATGTCATGTTCGTGCATATTTCCATTACTCATGTCATTCATGCCTACATATTCTCTTCCAAACCCCATGTATAGTAATCATGTAATCATTCAGCCAATATCCATGTGTTCAAAGCCACTCGATATTTATGTTAGCAACATTCAAGATTCAAGAATCACGTTATGTCACCTCATGCGTATTAAGATACCCTGTGAGTTGTGTGTTGGTACTTTAGTAAGCTGGCAGGCGTTTGAGAAATATCGTGAGGGTCTGAATTATGATGGAAGTCCTGCCATAAATTTTGTAGATTCCAGAGTTAGTAGTGATTCTTAACCACTAGTCATAGGACAAATGTGTCACGATTCTCATTCATGTATGTACTACTCAGTTTCATGTTCCGTGTACATGTTTCTATGTAATCATGTATTCAGTTCTCATGATCCATGACCATGTTTCCATGTAACCATGTCAAGCTCATATGTTTTATGTCATGTTTCTTATACGTTCATGTATTCAAGCCATGTCCAGTCTCATTCTTGATCATGACCCATCATTCGAGGACGAATGATCCCAAAGGGGAGATATTGTAACATCTCGGATCTTCGGGATGAGGTTTAATGTGTAAGATAGGGGGGTATAATGGAATCAATATGGGAGATATACAAGTGTTTTGATGGGCACTCATACGTACCCTTATCCCACTTTAGCATAATAGCAGAATATACATAGATAACAGCTAAAGGATATCATCAGATGACGCATAAAAGCGAGTGTGTCGCACGAAGGCCGATCCGGCCGTCACACAATATATACACAACCCCAACGTACACAAGCTCACAGAACATATATACAGAACCCACTATACATGTCTACAGACCTCTACAGACTGAAAACATAAACATATGACGGGACAGGGCCCCGTCGTACCCATGAAATCCGTACATATACATAACAGAACAAGACTATACCAAAAGTGCAAGCTCCGAACAAAGGAGTGCTGGAAAATAGCTGGTAGATAGCCTAAGCGGGCGGATCTGCAAAGCGCGTGTCTGTACCTGTGGGCATGAAACACAGCCCCCGAAGAAAGGGGGTCAGTACGGAAAATGTACTGAGTATGTAAAGCTAAGACTGTAATAAATAATATCGAATCGAGCGAGTGTGCGAAAAACGAATAAAGTGCTTAGCCAATCAAAATGCAAATCGAAATCATAAATAATGCGGACGGAGAGACATATGCCGAACCGGCCCCGGTAGGGACTCGGTGAACGAACGTGGTCGCCCCGACACCGGCGCCACAAATCATAACGGATCGATCATATCGATGGCCATATCAAAGCATAATCACAGATGTCAACATAAGTGTACATGGCACATCATACTCCACAACCCATGTACATATAATACCTGCCCCCTCACACCGGAGCACGGCGAATAATGCAGAGACATACGCTTGAGAACATATCCTGGCCCGGGCTCAGTGTGGGAAATATTGAGGCATCCACGAATAGAGTAGTGAGAAACTAAATGCAATAAAATGCCATATAGATTTTTCGGAGACTCAATGAAGCATAGCGAATGACAAATCAAGCAAAGGAATCGGACGAAATCACATTAAGTAGGGTTCGGATATCATAGAGGATTACGGAGACATACTTTTTCTGAGACCGTTTCCAAGATCCCAAGTGGTTTGTAAGACTCAATGGAGTGTTCAAAGTAATTTTAATTTTTAGTTAGAGACTGAAACTTTCCTTTAAAAGCCGCTCAAAATAAAGCATAAACATAAGAGGGGTAAAATCGGAAATAGTAGGCCCATCTTGGTCAAATGAGGTGGCGTACTTAAATCACGCTCCTAGAACCTCATAACCTTATTAGTAAGTATCTTTGAGTGATCGGATTTGGATTTGTACAAGTTTTAGATATCTAGGAACAATCTAGCCAATTATGGTCTAAATGGCTCAATTCTACTGAAGGAAAGAGGTCCGACTTTGGATGCAGATTCCGAGGGACGAGAGCGATTCCGAAGGTCGAATCCGAAACACACACACTTATATCATGCCATAGGAAGGAGGTAAGAAGCTTTACATACCTTTCTTGCGTGTTAAGCTCGCCAAAACTCCAAACCCGTTTCGTCAGAAATCTGCAAATGGTCACTCTTACCAGTTACTATTCATGTAGTTCAAAATTCCAACTTAGTCTAATATTGATCTACCGAAATTTCGGCAGCATCTCCCCTATAAATATGACACCCCGAGAATCTATCTCGGCTCAGATACCAACAACAACCAAGCCAATAACATTAAACATCAATTAGGATCATATACTAGTACAAACCGACATCTTTACGCATAAGCGACAACTTACAACTAACTTCGCGTTTTTAATCCAATCATAGTAGTTTCATACTCATTCCCTCTCCAAAATCATTCCAACATCAATTAGAGGCATTCCATAGGGTTTTCATATTATTCGCAAAATATACAAATTTTCCACCGAAGCCATAACTCGCCCAAAACTTCCATTCTGCAACCAACATATTCACAACACATTATCATTTATCAAATTCATTAACAACCATCATAACTAACACTTCAACAAGGCATTTCCATCGTTACATATCAACTATGTCCAAACTCATATATTTTCCTATAACACATATATACATTTCTAACGCCAAACTTTGATCGTTAAACATCCATATACACTACAAAGATCACAACGACGCAACTAACGCATTAAACAAAATAAGTTCAACATGTTTCCTTCTACCCCACTCCACACGGCCATATGCAAGATTTCACTTCAACAAGTTTTCTTTCCGTCTTTCCTTTCCAATGCAATTTCTACAATATCCATAATCATAATACTACATAAAATTTAACACAATTACACTACACAACAATCATGGACACACGGCCACACACCATATCCCTTGCCTACTTGTAAACTCCCATTTTTCTATACTTTCATCTCATTTTCATGCACTACAACACAACCAACTCTTCATAACATAAATTAAAGGATGAATGCTTACCTTGTTCTTCAATCTTCTTCACTAGAAACAAGTTGTCCAAACAACCAAACCGAAGCTCAATCTTCCGAAACAACTACGCCACGTCGAAAAGGGACCTTGAATTAGTACTAATACAACAAGAAAATAATTTTGGAATCAAAATTTTGGAAGTTGATTTTTTGGAGGTGGTGGCCGAATACTCTCTCTCTTTTTTTTTTTTTTTTCTTGTTTCTCTCTTGTTCAAATGTTCTTGAATTTTCTTGAAAGCTTTGATCATTTAAATAATTTAATTGATCACATGCAAGGCACATGATCATTTCATGGGTTTGGGCCATACCAATACATGGCCGGCCACCCCAATGCTTTGGGCTTTAATTTTTTTCCAATTTGTTTTAGGCCCAATTGATAATTGGTCGCTCTCGGAAATTCGCGGGACTAATTTACCATATTCCAATTTTGCCCTTAACCTTCTTTAATATTTCCGCGTCAATATTTCCTTAAACATCTCGTATACACTAAGAAAAATCCAATTAAGGCCTTATTTCTTAACATCCATATTATTTCCAGTTTTTCCGAATACGCACAAAATGCGAGGTGTAACATCCTCCCCCCCTTTAGAACATTCGTCCTCGAATGTTAAACTAGTCATATAGGGGTTTATAAGTATTTTCGGGAGGAGTTCCTTTTTATTATAATTAGTACAAATAATTCATTGCTTAACCAATATTAGTACACAGGAATTTAAGTTACCTGGAGGCGTCGAAAACAAGTGAGGATATTTTTTCTTCATTTCTGCTTCGGCCTCCCAAGTCTCTTCTTCGCGGTTGTTATTCCGCCATAACACCTTAACCGAAGGTATATCCTTGGTGCGCAGTCTCCTTTCTTGGCGGTCCAGAATGGCCACGGTACGTTCCTCGTATGACGGATCCTCGGTCACCGAATGTCCTCTCTCGGGAATACTCCGGAAGGGTCGCCAATAAATTTACGCAAAGATAGACACATGGAATACCGGATGTACCGCTTCCAAATCCGCCGGCAAATTCGGTTCATAAGCAACTTGCCAACCTTGCGGACGATCCGATAAGGTCCGATATACCTTGGACTAAGCTTCCTTTCCTGCCGAATCTCATGACGCCCTTCATAGGTGACACTTTTAAGAATACCCAGTCACCCACTTGGAACTCCAAAGGTCGACGGCGTTTATCCGCGTAAGATTTCTGTCGGCTTTGAGCCGCCAACAATCGTTCCCGAATAAGCTTTACTTTATCCACTGCTTGCTGGATCACATCAGGGCCGATTAATTTAGTTTCACCGACGTCGAACCAGCCAATAGGGGATCTACATTTCCTACCATATAATGCCTCGTACGGCGCCATCTGAATACTGGAATGGTAGCTGTTATTGTAAGCAAATTCTACAAGTGGCAAATGATCGTCCCAGCTACCTCTGAAGTCAATAGCACAAGCCCGCAGCATGTCTTCTAACGTCTGAATAGTACGTTCAGCCTGCCCATCAGATTGCGGGTGAAATGCCGTACTAAGGCTTACCTGAGTCCCCAGTCCCTCTTGGAATGATCTCCAGAAATTAGCTGTGAACTGGGCACCTCTATCGTAATAATAGATACAGGAACGCCGTGGAGCCTGACTATCTCCTTAATATACAATCTGGCGTAGTCCTCTGCGGAATAAGTAGTCCGAACTGGGAGGAAATGGGCTGATTTAGTCAGTCTGTCGACAATAACCCATATCGAATCATACTTCCGTGGCGTGCGGGGTAGACCTGTAATAAAATCCATATTGATAATTTCCCACTTCCACGTCGGGATTTCCATTTCCTGTAACAATCCTCCTGGCTTCTGATGTTCAATCTTGACCTGTTGACAATTGGAACACTGGGCGACAAATTCGGCAATATCCTTCTTCATGTTATCCCACCAAAATAAACACCGGAGATCATGGTACATTTTTGTAGCCCCTGGGTGAATAGAATACCGAGAATAATGTGTTTCGCCCATTACCTGTCGCCGTAGGCCTGCAACGTCAGGTACGCACAATCTGCCCCTATATAGCAACACTCCATCGGACGTAAGCTCAAACGGGGTATTTTCTCTGTCAAGGCCTGTGTCTCGGTACCGTGCCAGGGTAGGATCTTCGTACTGACGTCGCTTGATTTCTTCTATAATGGAGGACTCAGCAAATTCTCGGACAGAAACCCCAATGCCTCCAGAATCGGCTAGACGTACACCAAGGCTGGCTAGCTGACAGATATCACGAACTATTTCTTTCTTCTCTGATGGAACATCTGCCAAACTACCCAAAGATTTTCGGCTAAGTGCATCCGCCACTACATTGGCTTTCCCCGGATGATACAGAATGTCGACATCATAATCTTTCAGAATTCCAGCCATCTCCTCTGTCGCAAATTCAGCTCTTTTTGCTTAAAAATATATTGGAGACTCTTATGATCCGTATAGATATCAACATGTACGCCATATAAATAATGTCTCCATATTTTTAGAGCGTGAATAACGAAACCAACTCCGGCATCATGCGTAGGGTAATTTCTTTCATGCTTTTTAAGTTGCCGGGAAGCATAGGCTATGACTTTACCATGTTGCATTAAAACACAACCCAAGCCAACACCGGACGCATCGCAATAAATAACATACCCGTCTGGACCTTCAGGTAAGGTTAAACCGGAGCCGTAGTCAATTTTTCCTTCAAGCAGTTGGAAGCTTCGTTCACACGCGTCCGTCCACCGGAACTTGGCCCCTTTTTGAGTCAACCGTGGTCAAAGGTGCCGAGATTGAAGCAAATTTTTCCACAAACCTCCAAAATATATACACAACCCCAACGTACACAAGCCGAACATATATCCCAAAAAGCTCGAAACATAAACATCGGGGGGTGTCGTAGGTACCCGGGCCAATTAACAGAACAAGACTATACCAAAAGTGCAAGCCTCGATCTTCGCGTGTCCAGCGGGCCGGCTCCAATAATATGGCCCCCGAAGAAGTCAGCGGAAGTCCGGAAAATAATATGTCGCACTAATGGAAAATTTGTGCACGAATAAAGTGCTTAGCCAATCAAAATGCAAATCGAAACCATAAATAATGCGACGAAGACCGCACTAAGGGCTGGAAAACGTGGTCGCCCCCTTTGAGTCAACCGGGTGGCGAGATTGAAGCAAATTTTTCTACAAACCTCCGATAATACCCCGCCAATCCCAAAAATCGCGTACCTCGGTGGGTGTCGTAGGTCCGCCAATTCTTCAAGCCTCGATCTTCTCGCGTGTCCACCGGATACCGTCGGCTCCAATAATAAATGACAAGTCCGAATTCGCACTTGGAAAATTTGGCATATAATTTCCGCCGACGGAGTACCCCAAGGACCGCCCTTAAATGACCGTACGCGCTTCCTCCGACCGGGGAAAAACCAAGATGTCATCAATGAATACAATCACGAACATATCCAGGAATGGTCTGAATACCCGATTCATCAGGTCCATGAATACCGCCGGAGCATTAGTTAGCCCAAAAGACATTACTCTGAACTCATAATGGCCATATCGAGTCCGGAACGCTGTCTTCGGAATATCTGACTCCCGTACTCGTACCTGATGATAACCCGATCGCAGATCTATTTTTGAGAAGCATTTGGCGCCCTGCAGCTGATCAAACAGATCGTCAATTCTGGGGAGGGGGTATTTATTCTTTATAGTTACCTTGTTCAATTGTCGGTAATCGATACACATCCGGAGTGATCCATCTTTCTTTCTGACAAATAACACCGGAGCTCCCCAAGGCGAAGTGCTGGGTCGAATGAAACCCTTTTCTAGCAAATCTTTCAGCTGTTCCTTCAGTTCTTTTAATTCAGCGGGCGCCATCCTATACGGAGGAATAGATATGGGCTGGGTACCTGGCAACACATCTATAGAAAAATCTATCTCCCTTTCAGGAGGCAGACCCGGAAGTTCATCTGGGAACACGTCTGGAAATTCATTAACTACTGAAACTGACTGGAGAGTCGGCGTTTCTGCTTTTAAGTCTTGTACCCGAACCAGGTGATAAATGTAGCCCTTTCTGATCATTTTCCTCGCCTTAAGGTACGAAATAAACTTACCTCTCGGCGAGGCTGTGTTACCTGCCCATTCTATCACTGGCTCTCCTGGGAATTGGAAACGAACTACCTTCCGCTGACAATCAACATTAGCATAACAGGAAGATAGCCAATCCATACCCATAATAGCATCAAAATCAATCATGTCCAAACTCTACTAGGTCGCCTTTAGTACAACGATCACATATAGTTACCGAACAATTTTTATATACTTGTTTGGCAATAATAAAATCCCCCACCGGAGTAGCTACCTCAAATGGCTCTATAGGCTCGGGTTTTATCCCGATCTTATCAGCAATCAACGGAGAAATATATGATAATGTAGACCCTGGATCTATTAATGCATATGCAGTCTGAGAAAAGATCAATAAGGTACCTGTAACCACATCTGGAGATGCCTCCTGATCCTGCCGGGTAGCTAAAGCATAAATGCGGTGTGAGGGGCCACCGGAACTGGATGCCCCGCCACGGCCTCTACCGCGGCCAGCAGGTGTCGACGTACCTTGCCCCGTGGGGCGCATAGCTACTGAAGCAGATGATGATCCGGCAGCTGATCCGGTGGGCTGTGCTGCACCACCCAAATTACCCCTGTACGGGCAATCCCTCACTGTGTGGCCCTGGCGGCCACAAGAAAAACACGCTCCGGTAGCACGGTAGCACTCGCCCGGATGATATCTACCACAATATGAGCACTGAGATATAGGCGGTCTCATCTGACCGGAGCCTCTATCAGCCTGTGATCCGGAAGCTCTGGAGCTCGGGCCTGCTCCTGAATGTCCCATATCAGCTGGTCTCCGACCGGTGGACTGCGGAGGTGCACTCCGTGCCGGCTGAGGAGGATGTCCGCTACTCTCGTCGCTGGGGTGGTCTGCTCCGGAACTCTCTGGAGTACCCAGATGTCCTAGCCCTTTTGGGCTGACTCCTGCCAAAATCTCGATCAGGCTGATGTCCCCTATGTCTCTCCTCCATGCCCTGGGCATACGCCTGAATGCGGGCGATATCCATGTCCGGCTGAGCAGCCAGGGCTAGGCAATTATCAACCAAATACTTATCTAGACCCCTGATAAAATGATGCATCCTGTCAGTCATATTAGCTACCAATGTAGGTGCATACCGGCCAAAGAGTCGAACTCCATGCTGTACTCCCTAACACTGCGGCCCCGCTGCCTGAGTAATAAAAATCTGTCCTGTCTGGCCCTCCGTAACTCTGGCGGCAGAAAATGACCCAGAAATGCCTCCGTAAACTCATCCCAAACAGCAGAAGGGGCTCCCCTACCCCTGGATAACTCCCAGGACTCGTACCAGTTGGCCGCAACATCATGTAATCTGTACGAGGCCAACTCAACTGACTCCGTCGGCGAGGCCTTAATCAGCCGTAGGGTGCGCAACATCTCCCTGATAAACTCATGGGGGTCTTCTTCGGGCTTTGTCCCGAAGAACTCCGGAGGATTACAAGTCAAAAACTCACGGGCCCTCGAAACGCCTAACCCGTGTGCCTGATCACCCCCTGCCTCGCGCCGCTGCTCCTGAGCTGCCACCCACCTAGTCAATAACTGCACCGCCTCCCGCATGGCTCTGTCCTCCGCCCCTGGCTGTGGGGCTAGAGGCTGAGGCGCTGGGGCTCTAGAAACGGGCGGTGAAATCTCCCTCTGCTCTGCGACCGGCACTGCTCTGGTCCCCTCTGGTACAGGTGGCGTCGCCGAGCTGGCTGTCGGGGGCACCGTCTCGCGCTCAGGCTGAGCATGGGCCCTAGTGACTCTGCGGGCCTGACTAGTCTCACCGTGCGCCGTGGATTTGCCCTTCCGGGCCGCCGTAGCCTTTTCGGAGGCATATCTGAAAATACAACATTTCAAGTCGTTAGGAAAGAATCATCCTATTAATACGGCTCTACTGCACGATCTAAGACAGAAAAGAAGGGTAACATCCTAAATGCCCGGTAGCCTCCTGCTTATAGATGTGGTGCACAACACACCGATAAACAGGACTCTACTAGACACGGTCTGTAGACATTCCGAGGACCTAACCGCTCTGATACCACTTTTGTCACGACCCAACCCCGTAGGCCGTGACTCGTGCCCGAGTTGGGCACTCATACGTACCCTTATCCCACTTTAGCATAATAGCAGAATATACATAGATAATAATAATAAAGGATATCATCGATGACGCATAAAAGCGAGTGTGTCGCACGAAGGCCGATCGTGCCGTCACAAAATATATACACAACCCCAACGTACACAAGCTCACGTAACATATATACGTAACCCACTATACATGTCTACAGACCTCTACAGACTGAAAACATAAACATATGACGGGACAGGGCCCCGTCGTACCCATGAAATCCGTACATATACATAACAGAACAAGACTATACCAAAAGTGCAAGCTCCGAACAAAGGAGTGCTGGAAAATAGCTGGTAGATAGCCTAAGCGGGCGGATCTGCAAAGCGTGTGTCTGTACCTGTGGGCATGAAACACAGCCCCCGAAGAAAGGGGTCGTACGGAAAATGTACTGAATATGTAAAGCTAAGACTGTAATAAATAATATCAGAATCAGAGCAGAGTGTGCGAAAAACGAATAAAGTGCTTAGCCAATCAAAATGCAAATCAGAAACCATAAATAATGCAGACAGAAGACATATGCCAGAACCGGCCCTGTTAGGGGCTCGGTGAACAGAACGTGGTCGCCCCCGACACTGGCGCCACAAATCATAACAGATCAGATCATATCAGATGGCCATATCAAAGCATAATCACAGATGTCAACATAAGTGTACATGGCACATCATACTCCACAACCCATGTACATATAATACCCGCCCTCACACCGAGCACGGCGAATAATGCAGACATACGCTTGAGAACATATCCCGGCCCGGCTCGTGTGGGAAATGTTGAGGCATCCACGAATAGAGTAGTGAGAAACTAAATGCAATAAAATGCCATATAGATTTTTCGGAGACTCAATGAAGCATAGCGAACGACAAATCAAGCAAAGGAATCGGACGAAATCATATTAAGTAGGGTTCGGATTTCATAGAGGGTTACGGAGACATATTTTTTCTGAAACCGTTTCCAAGATCCCAAGTGGTTTGTAAGACTCACTGGAGTGTTCATAGTAATTTTTAGTTAGAGACTGAAACTTTCCTTTAAAAGCCGCTCAAAATAAAGCATAAACATAAGAGGGGTAAAATCGGAAATAGTAGGCCCATCTTGGTCAAATGAGGTGGCGTACTTAAATCACGCTCCTAGAACCTCATAACCTTATTAGTAAGTATCTTTGAGTGATCGGATTTGGATTTGTACAAGTTTTAGATATCCAGGAACAATCTAGCCAATTATGGTCTAAAGGGCTCAATTCTACTGAAGGAAAAAAGGTCCAACTTTGGATGCAGGTTCCGAAGGACGAGAGCGATTCCGAAGGTCGAATCCGAAACACACACACTTAGGTCATGCCATAGGAAGGAGGTAAGAAGCTTTACATACCTTTCTTGCGTGTTAAGCTCGCCAAAACTCCAAACCCGTTTCGTCAGAAATCTGCAAATGGTCACTCTTACCAGCTTACTATTCATGTGGTTCAAAATTCCAACTTAGTCTATTATTGATCTACCGAAATTTCGGCAAAGCATCTCCCCTATAAATATGACACCCCGAGAATCTATCTCGGCTCAGATACCAACAACAACCAAGCCAATAACATTAAACATCAATTAGAATCATATACTAGTACAAACCGACATCTTTACACATAAGCGACAACTTACAACCAACTTCACGTTTTTAATCCAATCATAACATTTTCATACTCATTTACTCTCTAAAATCATTTCAACATCATTCATAGGCATTTCATAAGGTTTTTCATATTATTCGCAAAATATATAAATTTTCCACCGAAGCCATAACTCGTCCACAACTTCCATTCTTCGACCAACATGTTCATAACACATTATCGCTTATCAAATTCATTAACAATCATCATAATTATCGCTTCAGCAATGCATTTCCATAGTTACATACCGACTATGTCCAAACTCATATAGTTTCTCAATACACATATACGCATTTCTAACGCCAAACTTTAATCGTTAAACATTCATATACACTACAAAGATCAAAACGACGCAACTAACGTATTAAACAAAATAAATTCAACATGTTTCCATTCTACCCCACTCCACACGGCCACATGCATATTTCACTTCAACAAGTTTTCTTTCTATCTTTCCTTTCCAATGCAATTTCTACAATATCCATAGTCATAATACAACATAAAATTTGACATAATCATATACACACTAACATGCACACACGGCCACACACTATATTCCTTATCCACTTTGCAAACTTCCATTTTTCTATACTTTCAACTCATTTCCATGCATTACAACACAACCAAATCTTCATAACATAAAATTAAAGGATGAATGCTTACCTTGTTCTTCAATCTTTTCACTGAAACAACTTGTCCAAACGATCAAACCGAAGCTCAATCTTCCGAAACAACTATGCCACGTCGAAAAGGGACCTTGAATTAGTACTAATACAACAAGGAAATAATTTTGGAATCAAAAAGTTGAATTTTTCCCTAGTGGTGGCCGAATACTCTCCTCTCTCTTTTTTTTTTTTTTTTTTTGTTTTCTCTTGTTCTTGTTCTTGAATTTTCTTGAAAGCTTGATCATTTAAATAATTTAGTTGATCACATGCAAGCACATGATCATAAATGGATTTTTGGGCCAAGCCAATACATGGCCGGCCACCTTGTCCCTTCTTTGGGCCTTAATTTCTTTTTTTTCAATTTGTTTTAGGCCCAATTGATAATTGGTCGTTTTCGGAAATTCGCGGACTAATTTACCATATTCCAATTTTGCCCTTAACCTTCTTTAATATTTCCACGTCAATATTTCCTCAAAAACATCATGCACATTGAATAAAACCAATTAAGGCCTTATTTCTTAACATCCATATTATTTCCAAGTTTTTCCGAATACGCATTCTCTCTTCTCCTCATCCTCATACATCAAGGTAAGTCCCTCTCATGTGTTCCCAAGTGAATTTTAATGATTACACATGAATTCTAAGCGAAATCATTGTTCCTAACCTAGGGTTTTCAAGAAAACCCATCTCAAGGTTCAAGATTCAAGATTTTGGAATTCTTCTTCAAATTTCAAGTCTTTAATTCAAAGTTTTGGAGAAATTAAGGTATGTAGGGTTACTATCTACATGTGGGAACATCATTGTTCTTCCCCACGCCTCTTCTTCCATAAAAGTATTAAGCTTTACGAAAACTAGGGTTTTTAACCATGTTCATGATAACCCTAGGTCCATGTCCCATGATTATATTATGTATTGAATTATTATTAATTCTTCATTGAGTTATTGATATTTCATTATGATTATTGAGAATCTGTTCGTAATCCATGAAAACCCACACTTTGCATTCCATGGGTTCTTACATGCAACTTTATGAACTATTTTAATATTTTCAAGAAAAGCTATATATGTTTTACAAGTTTTCATGAAAGAATACTATGAATGATATCTATGTACATGCAAGTTATGATTCATGAAAAAAAGCCATGGGCAGCAAGTGCCACTTATTTTCCATGTTCATGTTTTTGGGAGTTGCATTAATTACCGAGAAGGCTTCAAGAAGCCTGAAACTACATAGCCACCGTAGGATGAGGATCGCTCAACCCATGCTTAGGACGATCTATCATAATGACTGGATCCTTTCATAATATTATTAAATATCATGTCCCTGGCAAGGTATGAGTGTTCTGCTAGGACGCAAGTACCAAACTATGTTGTCGGTTATATTTCTTTGCTTTCCCTTCTCACGATACTTTACACATGTTATATATGTATATGTACTCATGTTCATGATCATGTTTCAGTTCAGTCTCTATTATGTTATTTCCATGTCCCATGTTATTTTATTCAGTTTCATTACATACCAGTACATTCAATGTGCTGACGTCCCCTTTTATTGCCCGGGGGCTTGCATTTCACGATGCAGGTACATATTTATAGGATGACGCATCTGCTTAGTAGGACTCTGCAAGTATCTGCTTATTGGTGAGCCCCATCTTATTCGGGGTTTTAGTCAGTTATCTTTATTTTATTAGTTATTCATTTCAAAGTATGCTGGGGGGCCTTGTCCCAACATGTACGTTTTCCAGTCAAGACTCATGATTAGAGGTTTCATAGACTAGCCAATTTAGTTATGTTAGACATGCAAGGTGTCTAGCCGTCTTTGGCTCAACTCATGTTATTTTCGCATTCATGCTTTAAACCAATACTTTTATAAATGTTATGATTCTCATGTTTTATAAAAGCTCATCACATTCATGCTATTTTTTCGCTCATGCATGCCTCATGATGATTCAGCAAGCCATGTGGTTCGCTCGGTCACATGCAGTATGGCACCGAGTGCCGTGTTTCGCCCAGGCCATGGTTCGGGGAGAGACACAATTTCGAGCCCCAAAGGTCAAGGCTGTAATTTCGTTGCAAAATTGGGTCCAATATAATTTATGTTTAAACGAGTCAAATGATACCCATATTGCTATACTTTGATTCGAAACCCAAAACGGTAATCTCAAGTCCCCCAAGAGCATAAAGGGAATTTTATTTCAAAATTAGTTTACCCATAGCTTAATTAGCCTAAATCCAGAAAATCCATTCAAAAACCCATTATCTTGATCGTCAAATCCATGATTTACCAGTTTTCAACTTTTGGATTCAAAACCCCAATTTTCCCCAACCAAAATCAAGACTGAAACACACATAAGCCTCAGGGTTCATGGACACATAAGCCTCAGGGTTCATGGGGAAATACAAAAACAAATGCTAGGAACTTACCCCTCTTCTAGATGAATCCATCGACACTGAAATCGTCCAAATCCGAGTTCATTTGCCCATCAAAATCTCCGAAATACTCTAATTTGGGTTTATGTCAAAACTCAAAAAATGAGGCTACAAAGCTCAAAATTTAACGGATTAAATAACTTCAAATTTGAATGTAATAATCATAAGATGGTAGAGAATCAATACCTTTGTTATATCCCGTATTTTGTACCTTGGGACAATCCGAGCTAACCATGATAAGTTAAGGATAGGACTATTCCGGGATATGAGGTAGAGACTTTTGACCTTCGATTTTGTGTTAAGGCATAAGTTGCTTATGAATTTATTGGCATGGAATATTAAGGAAAATTTGGAGTTAAAAGTTAATTTAGGAAAGTTGGCATTTCATGAAATAATGGCCAAGTTGGTCGTGTGGTGTGGTGGGGCACCACCCATGGCTTGGCTAATTTTAATTCATCCAAGCCATGTGTGGGCCATGGGACACATGGATGACTTATATGAGTATATTGGATGACTTATTAATCACATTCTTCATACTTTCAAACCTTAGAAAATTCACGAAACTTGGAGAAAAATAAAGAGCGGCCATTCGGCCATGGAACCGAGAATTTGAGCCCCTCAAATCTTGATTCCAAAAAATATATTTTCTTCTAGCAGTTCCAACCAATTGGAAGGTCCTTATTAACGTGCTTAAAAATTGACAATCATGTTGTTGCTTCATAATTTAAACCCACGTTGACAGTATTATATTTCGTATTTTTGTACGTCGGATTATTCGCAAGGCTGAGGTGGGGCCCACACATTGAGATTTTTTGGGACATGCGACAATTTATATGAATCACATATGTGAAGTTAAACATAACTCAAGAAGGACCCTTGAGCCAAATCAAAGTGGAAGTCCTCCAAGCAAATATTTTTAAGTAACGTTTTTGGGTGATCGACTTGAGGGGCAGAAACGGTATTATAAGTTTGGAATTTGTGAAAATGCCAAAGATAGAAGTTGTATATAATTGAATTAGCTTTCCAACCATAGGTCGTGGGCCCACAGGTGATGTCGGGATAAGGAGATATGGATATTTTAAGACGGAAAGGTCAGTGGGCTAGGCCCAAACCGGGCCCAATCGGGTTAGGCCCATGACCCATGCCTATTTAAGTGAAATTTCAGCCCTTTCCTCTCATTTTTCAGACCAAGAACACCAGAAAATTCTGGAAAGAGAGAGAGAAGAGCCTTGGAGAGAAGAAAAACCAATTTTGACCAAAATACGAGCCGGATTCCGAAGCCCATGAAGAGAAAAGTGTTGTCTGCTGCGTTGTCTTCAATTTGAGCTAAAAATCAACCAAGGAGAAGAGTGATAACGTGGGGGCTGCATGCTTAAGGTATGAATACGGTTCCTTTTCATTGTTAATGAGTTTATTTAGAATTTTAACGGATTAGCACGGAGGGAATAGTCGATAAATTCGTTTGTTGAGTGTTGTGAATTATGGAAGGAGATTTGAAGAGAATTTTGGATGAAAATAAATGTATTTACCTTGTAAAATGTGAAGGCTGTTGTTATTGATGTTGTTCATATGAATTTCGACTCCTTTACGGAAATAAAATTATCAAATAGTTATATCGCAAATTTGGTTGGTTGAGAAATTTAGAAAACGATTAATACGAAATTTTGTTTTATGGCATACGTCGGTATTGGAAATGATGTTAATACTATTGGTATTGTTGTTGGTTACTGAATTGAGGATTCGGGCTAGGCATATAAACGGGGAAATGCTTCAAATTTACGTAGACAAGTGCTAACTTAGGATTGAATTCCTAAGTGCCTATAGCTAATGTTTGGTATTTATTGACGTATTGTAGATCTTGGGGAGCCCGAGACTTGAGTTTGGATTAGCTTAGGAAGCAGACGAGGTATGTAAAGCTTACCCTTCCTTTCATTTGGCATATCTTAGTGTAAGTAAGTTATGACACGATCCTCGAGGTAATTCTACTCTTATGATCTGAGCATGTTTACGATCCTTATTCACCTCTTAGTATTGGTATCCTTAATGTGGTAGAAACTTGGTCCTTAAGTCTTATGTATGATTGAATTTCAAATGTTGCAAAAGAATTTTTGTTCTTAAAAGATCCTATGTCTAAAAATGTCCGTAACTTTCATAGACTGAACCGGATTGCTTTGATATGCTCGCAAATGATTCTATAACGTATAATGCCCGTAACTTTCATAGGCGGGCTCGGATTGGTTTGATACACGACTATGGTCCTTACGGGTTTTCGATATGCTCATGATGTTTGATATGTTTCCGAATGGCGTCCGAAAGATATTTGATATGATGATGTATGTGCATATGGTTTCTCACTACTCTGCTCGTGCGAGCTGTTGCTACATCTTTCACCGAGTCCCGGGCCGGGTATGTATTCGTGCACAGTCTATTGCATTGTTCACCGAGTCCCTCATTAGAGGGCCGGATACGGTATATGGTGATATGATGATGGCGCCGGGGACAGGATCCCCTTATATATGTACATGATGGAGACGGGATCTCCCCGCACGAGTCCGAAAGGGCGGGTACATTATTCACCGAGTCCCTCACTAGAGGGCCGGGTACGGTATGTATATGATCACTTCACCGAGCCCCTCACTAGAGGGCCGGGTACGGTATATATATATATATGATGACATGATGACATGATGTGCATGCATATGATGATTTTACTTACCGCGTCCCTCACTAGAGGGTCGGAGCACGTTATATATACATAATATGATGATTTTATCTACCGAGACCCTCACTGGAGGGCCGGGACACGTTATGTATATGCATATGTACTACATGATAATGACATGCATGATTTATGTTTCAGAGGCAAGCTTTATGATTTTCTGTACCCCTTATTCAGTATGACTTTGTTTACTGTAATTCACGCTTTACATGCTCAGTACATATTCTGTACTGACCCCCTTTCTTCGGGGGCTGCGTTTCATTCCACGCAGGTGTATACGGACGAGTAGAAGATGTTCCAACTGGATTGGCGAGCTCCATTCCTCCCGGAGTCTTTGCCGAGTCAGAGTGCTTTTGTTATGGTATCTGGAGTTATGTTAGAGACTTTGCAGACAGTGTCGTGTGTATAAGATGTTAGTTTTGTAAGCGGCTATGTAAGCCGATGTATCATTATGCATTATGTTACAGATTTGTTATGATTACAGATTTTATTTGATTTGAAAAAGACGAAAAGTATGTTGTTCTTTGAAAAGCTTTCCTTATGCATTCTGTCATGATTTAAGGGCCCAGCATGATTATGAGTATAACTAGAGTCAGCGGGTTCGCTCGGCCCTAAGTAAGGGTCGGGTACCCATCACGCCCTATCGGAAATTAGGGTGTGACAACCTTGAAGCCCATGAAGAAATTTCACTCAAAAATTTAAGTCCAAAAAACTCAATTGGGCCAAAAATGATGAAATAATGGGGAAATTCGAAGTGGGTATAAAAAGGGGTGAGTCCACACTGCTTATGGTGCGCCGCGAAGTACTAGATGACTTCCAACGTCCAACAACATACCACCTCACTATTTTTGGCTCTAAAAACCTCATACAACCACATAATTCGACAATTCAAGTTGCTACGGCTCACAAATTCGATAGGCATCTATCCCAACAATCAAAAATAATTCCTATATCAAATGGATATAATGGTGCGTCAAACATCAGAAGTGTTCGACTAACCTAAACTTGACCAAATGAAGTCCAAATCCGATTCTGAAAGTTCTTTCAAGTCACAAATCATCATACAAAGCTAATAGAAACAACAAATTTTCAATCCAAGTCTTATTTGTTTTCGTGACCATATTTTCACCATAAATAAGTATATTAAATACTAAATCCGATTACTTGCCAAAAACCAACCAAACGAACTCTAAAATTAGTTCTATTAATTTCTACATATCATAAATAATATTAAAAATGTAATGAAATCATCAGGCCACCAATCAGAGCATGTTTTTCCAAAATGAGAAATTAATCCAAATAATTAAACACCGGTATTTCCAAAATGAAACCTTCTCCTAAAGTGAACCATATGATATCCATTTGATTTCAAATTTTGCAAGCAAGTCAAAATAATTATTACAGAGCTTTTGGAATAGACGACACGTAAAACTAAGCATCAATTCTCAACACAACGGACCAGGTCGTTACAAGCCCTTTATATGGCTACCAGATCTTCCGTGATTGAAATATTAGCAACCATTTGTATGGCTGCTCGTAACCCTTTGTACAGCTACCATTCATGTTGCACCTTGTAATGGAAACATTAGTAACCCTTTATACGACCAACAAATCTTTTGTGCCTCATTATGACAATATTAGCAACCCTTTGTACGGCTGTTCATAACCCTTTATTTTTTTTTCCTTGTTTGTGGCTGAGTATTGGGGTTGAGGAAGCAAAGGATCTCCAAGATTCAACCTCGACCATAGGGAGCACACAAGGTGGCTTTGTTGCCTATTCCATTAGGAACCGCTGATTTCTTGGCACATCACATTCATGCATTTACGATTCATGTGACGGTATTGATACTCTTGAAAGGTGTTCTATTTGCTAACTACAGTGGTGTGCGCACAATAGATGTCATACCCTGCTATGTAGGCTCGGTGTCACAACATAGCTTTATATATATACATATAGGAATACATAAGTAAAAGCAACATCATCATCATCATCATCACTATGTCCCTCTGAAGTCAATAATACAGGCCCGCAACATAACTTCCAGCGTCTGAATAGTACGCTCGGCCTGTCCGTCAGTCTGAGGATGAGCAATGTCCATACCGTCAAGTAAAGCAATTGTGGAGCATTCATTAATTAAATGCGGCTCGAGTCCCGCCACAAACCAGTGCACTTGATCTTCCATTTCTGCTACAATAGGGGGAGCATACCTAGCTAAGGAGTTAAACTGGAGACTATGCTCCCGCACACTTCTGTTCCCTTGCCTAAGAGACATCCCACTCCGTCTAGCTCGGGAAAATTGTTAATTAAAACGATGAGAATACAAGTCTCAAAAGAACTCTTTCTACTCGTAGCCATTTATACGATCCCTAAAACTTTTGTATTTCATTATTATCACGACCCATTTTGCGAGTCATGATGGCACCCACACTATCCCCCCTGGTGGGCGAACCATCCCCTTAATCGCATCATTTATATGAGAGACATGCGGAATTAAATGCCAAAAATATACTAAATAGTCTTACATGATATATCTATATAATAAGTGCGGAAATACTTAAACAGTTACAACCCCAAAACATGGTCTTAACTCATACAAGAGCTTCTAATACTTATTATAATATCAGAAATACTAGAATACAAGTCTCAAAAGAAGTAGAATATTTTCTATAAATCATAAATAAACAGAATAATCATAGGAAGAGGCCCAGGGCTGCAGGTCCAGCTAGTAGCTCACCCTAGAGTCTTGGATGAAATAGCCTCAGGATCAGTCAAGAGGTCTCGAACTGGAACCAGAATCAAACTCTGTACTAAACAAAAAGTGCAACAAGAGTAGTATGAGCACAACACTATTAATCGTAGGTATCATAGGCCGAAAACGATTAGATAAAGCATATAAGATGTAGAAATCAACAAGTAAAGCAGATAAGACAATCAAGTATAGTCACAAAATCATACTTCAAGTAAAAGTTCAGAAAGAATATGTAAATCACCAAGTAAGCAGTCATGAGTAGATGAAAGAATGTAATGTAATGCAATGCAGTCTAAGACTGGCCAACTCTCCACTCCCGTACACACATGCTAAGGGCTATGCCTCAAAGCCATGACCCATGGGGGACCCCCGAAGTCCATGTACCACTCACGCTCTCCGACAAAGATCTCGGAGGCTATCAGTTACTCTTGCTCTCCGGCAAAGATGTCGGAGGCTATCAATCGCTCTCGCTCTCTGGTAAAGACCTCAGAGGCTATCACTCTCTTACCATCATATGAGTCATATATGAAAATTGAAGGCATGTCGTGCATAGAGTCAATTCAACAAAATCACAAATCATAGAATAAATAGATGCATGTCATGAAGACAAATCACAACTCAAGTCGATAATATTATCCTTCCCTTTTTCATGACATAGGTGAGATATCAAGTGACAAAGGTAGATTCAATCAATAATCACAAATATTAGCAAACATGGCGACAAGTCCACATAACTACATCCATACCAAACTAGTGGATTCATCACCACAACTATATCCAAAGGCCCATCATGCTTCCCCTATAAATATCTACAAACTACATATGATTCTCTAATCGGAGTCTAAATAGATAAGCTATAACCTATCTCGAAGGCCAAACAGGTGCCACGAACCTCAAGCCAATGCCTTTCCCTTTTGGAGAGCCTCAGAACGATCAAAGTCTATCAAATACACATTTTATGTTAGCATATGATTCCATGGACACCCATATTGCTATACTTCTTCGGAACTCAAGAACGCAACCAAAAAATGACCCCGGGCCCACAAGAGCTAAATTGGTATTTTAAGTTAAAAATATGTTACCCATAGTCCAGATAGTCATAAGTCTAAGTTTAATGGAATTCTAACCCCAGATGAGTCTCCAATGTCATGAATTATCCAAAAACCAATTGTGTCAATAACATATAAATCAAATCATTTAAAATCCGGTTTGAATTTGAAATTTGTGTTAGAATTAGTTTACCCAAAGATTTAACAAGCTAATACAAGGAAATTTTCTCAAAAGAAACCATGATTAATTAGAGGAACTTTACTTTCAACTTAGGGTTCATAACCCATAAAAACCCCTTCCTAAAACATGATTCCTAGCATGAACTCTCTAATTAATCAAAGATATAATCATGAAAAGATGACAAGAAACTTAACCAATTGAAGATTCTTGAAAACACCTCAAAATCGCCTTATACCGAGCTCCCTAGGTCTAAAAAGTGGTTTGGGGCGGATAAGGTTCGAATTGAGAAAGAGAGAAATTTAAGGGTTTCTGATTCAGTGATTTCCACTTCTATAGACCTTTCCTCGCTGATACGAGCTCACACCTTGTTGCTCCCAAACTCACAGGTAAGTATACGCAGTCGTACAAGTAATATAGGATTAAAGTCCAAATATCATGCCCAGAGGGACTTATGATTAACTATTTACTATATTAAACTCATGCTAATTATCTAAACAAGAAATAAAATCCAAAGTTATATTTATAAACTTACTAAAAATAAAAGAAAGCAAATAATGAACTTCAAAGACCAGATTTTCATTGGAGAAGAGATAAATCTTGGTCTATTATCACAAACAATCCAATTCAGTCTTCTAATCGTACATCTATTTTATTTCCTGGGTTACTAGTTGACGAGTTAATTATTTCTTTATGAGAGTATCTTCCGAGTTGCTCACAAGCCTGTAGATGTTACTTTAACGCCTATTTTCCTATGGTCATCAGAAAATAACAAGAACGCATTTATAGCTCCGTATTCAACTAAGCAAGGCTAAAGGGTATATTCCTGTCCTCATTAGTGAAATGATTATTTGGACAAGCTATATTTATTCTTATTACGCATGCAAATTCCCTATTCGTAGTTCAATTTACACGTCATAAATAGTGTTCAACTATTGGCCATATAATCAAACAAATAAGGCCAAGAATAAATAAATAACCCAAAGATGCGAAACAATATATATAAACGATAATCAAACATTAGCTTTCATGTTTGTGTCAAAACCCTCGAACTAAAGAGTTTAGCTCCACATAGACATGGAGGAAAAACAACAAATCATCCTAATAAAAAAGTAAAAAACAAGTACTACAGAAAAGAGAAGGTAAAACCCTGTAACTACGGCTTCCATGGCGGTTCCAAGCTCTTTCTAGGTCAAAAGTTCAGAACTCAGGGTCACAAGTTGTCCAAAGTTCTATAAAAACCCTGTAGAATGGACTATTTATAGATGTAGAAAAAAGCCCAAACGAAATAACCGAGTCCAAAACTAATTGGGAAATAATTACCTTTGACTGGAACATGGTCGCTTCGCACTTAACATATTTTCTAGTGACTAAATTTTGCTTGGACGATTTAATGTCTTCACTGGTTGCCACGCGCTTAACTCTTCCATTTTGGTTCAAATTTTGCTGCCAACAAATTTCTTATGCTTTCCTCGTAGACAAAAATACCTTGTTCACTCTCATCAGATGGCCATTTCGTTCCAGGTATGCACATTATTTCTTTATTTTCTTCTTTTGCAATTGTTTATTTTTGCTTTCTTTCAAGTCAACCAATGTTGGTTCAACGTGACTTTATTCCTTCAAACTTTTCATTCAATTTTTCTCCAAATCTCTTCACTTTTGCAATTCTTTATTCCTACACAATAAAATATAATATTAAGAGCAACACATGATAATTAATACTCAAAAGACGATTAAAAGTACTAAAATGTGAGGCAACTAATAGCTAAATATATGCATTTTAGGCCAAACATCACCACCCCACACTTAAACTCTTGCTCTTCCTCAAGTAAGCACCACCACTTTGATTGATACCAACAATTAGGCCCTATAGCAACTCAACTCATCAAACATACACTTCTTGATCATCATGCAAGATATTCAAGTCAACTCAATCGACCACTAACTTCTAACCTAGCCTCAAAGACAGACTGTAACTCATCAAATTTAAGCTCGCTCACCTACTCTGTCAAAGAATTCTAATAACATCACCCATCTGTCATGAAACAAGTGCCCTCACAAGAAGAAATAGTCCACACACTCAACTCAAAGAATCGAATATAAATTAAGGACTTAGCATCAAAGACCAACACTCGCGCTCACAAAAGAATTCACATGTATGCACAAAGAATCATAGGCTTGCCCATTATGTACATCTCCACTAATTAAGGGTGCTCGAATAGAATCAAGTAACACTTTAATGGGTTGTAATGTTGGCTAGGGGACGGGTAGGAGAACTAAATGATAGTGACTTATACTTGCCTAAGCACTTTGCAGTTTTAGACTTCATCACCTATTATTTTCACCTCTTCACTTTATTTTTCAGCCCTCTCTTCATCAAATATTTCAAAAGTATTTTCCTCATACCAAGAACGTTTCAATCATTTTTTCTCCAACAATTTTTTTCTCATTATTTTTCATGTCATATTCTTTTTAAGAGGGCCTTTTCATCACTTTGCAGCTATCATTGGTCACCATATTTTCACTTGACCATCCCTTCTCTTCAGATTTCACAATTATAATACAATCTAAGCTACAGGGCTCAAGGAAGCAGGGTGCAAAAACTAGGGATTCCAACAAAAGACGAAAGACTACAGGCTCAAAGGGCTAACTAGTGGTATAATTTCTGAAAAGGCTAAAAATGTACAAGATCAAAGAAAGCCTATTATCATATTCTAAACATAGTAACACATTTTTTGTTTCTGTTCAATAACAGGCAGGGCAAGTTCTAGATTAAGATGCAAAACATGGAATATAAGCAAGAATTTCTCATCTCACATGGCACAAGTATCAATCAAGATGGATCAATTCTACTTTAGGACAGATAAGATCATGACGAACTACAAAATAAGAAAAATCTATATACAGAGTCAATCTCTTGAGCTTAGGTGTCGGAAAGTCTGCTATCTTTTTCCTTACTCAAGCACTCACAGAAAAGTACTACTCAAGCTCAGGCCCAAATATACTAGTATCAAACAAGTCAAAAGTTCTTTCTTCTCCCTCTTTTAATACTCCTAAAAATTAAAAAATATTACCCAGTTCAAAGGGCCCCTGGGGAAAGAACCGAGGCGATAAGAAAACTCAAGGAGTGGATGATCTATGCCGCTAATGAGAAAAAAACCTACAAACAAAAAATAAAAAAAGACCAAAATAAAATCTTTTTGAATTTTTCATGATTTTCTGTTTATTTTTTTTTGTACTATATCAAGCTAAGAAATAAAAAAAAATCTTATGGCTAAGAAATTAAAAAAAAAACATCCTATGGCATAATCATCCTTGACCTAAAAGTATCGGAAGTACCCCACCATACACTTAAAAATATGTGCTGTCCTCAATGCATGTATAGCAGAGACAAAATTAAAACAAGGGTGAGAAATACTTCCTGAGACCCTCTAGGGCCTAACTAGCAACATAATCGTCAACATCAAGGGTCGGCACGACCCTACACTTAGCCCAAACATGCTCCTCAGCTTTCAACTTTAGGTACTCAGACTTTCCCTAATCCGCAAAACAAAAAATAAAACAAACCATAACACTATAAAAATAAAATTCTAACATTAGTACACATTGGGTTGCCTCCCAATACGAGCCTTAGTTAACGTCGCAGCACGACGTGAACGCATTTTTCCTCTACCTTGAACTTATGAATTGTACCCCCAATTTTGCTTCAAGCTTTCGGCTATGATTCAGGGGTGGATGTACATATCCAATTGAGCCAGGTAACCAATGTAGTCATCCGTACCTCCTGACCTTTTGATGACGGATGTAATTCTGTGTTTCTGGCTCAACAAATTCAAGAGTATAGGCACTTTGATTCCACCAAAGGTTCAAATGTATTGATTATTATCTCGCTATCCAAACACAGTGTAGAAAAATGATATGAATGAGGTTCAATGCGCATAGAATCATGGATTGCATTGCTATTTACATCCTCATATATACACAAGCTAGAGTCATAAAAAATAATACTATCTACTTCCTCACAAGACTCTAGTGCACTTGTCTCAACATTGGCATCATCAAGAAAAATATGGTCTAATGATTTAGTCTCTAATTTTAACTCCTCAATTTGGCATTTGAGTACCATTTCAGCTATACATGACTCATCACTAAACTGTGAGCGTTAAACACATCAACATTTGCACTCAAATCTTATTCAAGTAGTGAATAGCCACACAAAAACTTTCAACCTCACGTATCAACTAACATTTTTCTTTAGCTAAGTGAGTAAAACAATTTGAGAGTATATCACGTTTAGCAACATATATTTTAAAATTGAACTCCAAAGATGCCAAGTCTTAACGAGATGAAAACGCCATGTAAAAAAAAAAGTAACAAAATAGTGTCCTAAACTAAAATAAAAAATAAAAACACAAACTTGAATAGACAAAAAGAAAGAGTCTAATCTAGATAAACAGTTAATTTCTAAGTCCTCAGAAATGGCGCCAAGAACTTGTTGCTCCCAAACACACACGCAAGTATACGCGGTCGTACAAGTAATATAGGATTAAAGTCCAGATACCGTACCCACAGGGACTTATGATTAACTATTTACTAAATTAAACTAATGATAATTATCTAAACAAGAAATAAAATCCAAAGTTATAGTTATAAACTAACTAAAATTAAAAGAAAACAAATAATGAACTTCAACCAAGAAAGAGCAGATTTTTATTGGAGAAGAGATAAATCTAGGGCTATGACCACTTACAATCCAGTTGAGTCTTCTAATCGTACATCTATTTTATTTCCTGGGTTACTAGTTGACGGGTTAATTATTGCTTTATGAGTATCTTCCGAGTTGCTCACAAGCCTGTAGATGATACTCTAACGCCTATTTTCCTATGGTCATTAGAAAAGAACAAGAACACATTTATAGGTCCGTATTCAACTAAGCAAGGGTAAAGGGTATATTCCTATCCTCATTAGCGAAACGATTTTTCGTACAAGCTCTATTTAATCTTATAATGCATGAAAATTGCCTTTTCATAGTTCAATTTACACGCCACAAATAATGTTCAACTATTGGCCAGATAATCAAGCAATTAAGACTAAGAATAAGTAAATAACCCAAAGTGTAAAAACCAATATATATAAACGATAATAAAACATCAACTTTCATGTTTATCTCAAAATCCTAGAACTAAAGAGTTTATCTCCACATAGACATGGAGGGAAAAAAATAAATCATCCGAATAAAAAAGTAAAAACGAGTACTATAAGGAAGAGAAGGCAAAATCCTGTAACTACGACCTCCACGGCTGCTCCAAGCTCCCTCTAGGTCAAAAGTTTTGAACATGGTTGCGTCACGCTTAACATATTTTCTAGTGACTAAATTTTTCTTGGACGATTTAATGTCTTCACTTGCTACCACATGTGTAACTCTTCCATTTTAGTTCAAATATTGCCGCCAACAAATTTCATATGTTTTCCACATAGACAAATACCTTGTTCTCTCCCATCAGATGGCCATTTCGTTCCAAGTATGCACGTTATTTCTTTATTTTCTTTTTTTGCAATTGTTTATTTTTTCTTTCTTTGAAGTCAACCAATGTTGGTTCAACATGACTTTATTCCTTCAAACTTTTCATTCAATTTTGCTCCAAATCTCTTCAATTCTGCAATTCTTTGTTTGTACTGAATAAAATACAATATTAAGCACAACACATGATAATTAAAATTCAAAATATGATTAAAAGTACAAAAATGTGAGGCAACTAATAGCAAAATATATGCATTTTAGGTCGAACATCACACCTGCGGAGAAAAAACCGCAGGAGCAGTCTTCACCTGAAAGCCCGAAGAACCGCAGGTGTAGAAGTCCACCCACAGGTGCAACTCCGCCCCTGCGCAATACTTCTTGCAGGTGTGGCCCAAGCCCACCTCGCGTCCTTGCACACCTACGGACCGACACTCGCGGGTGCGAGCTCAGAGGTGCTGTCACGACCCAATTTCACTAAGTCGTGCGGGCACCTACCTTTCCCACTTTGGTAGGCGAACCCTTAACTCGACATTCACAATAACGGGAAAAAATGGCGGAAGAAGTAAAATAGCAAAAGTCTCACAATATTATAATATAAATAAGAAAGTGCGGAAGTAAATAAAATTCGCCCCAGTATCTAGTCTGGTCATACAAGAGCATCTAACTAAATACTACAATGTCTGAATCATGATAATACATAAGTAGTTTCAAAGATCATGTCTCGGAATAGAAATAAAGACATAATCATAGAAATCGTCATCGGGCAGCAAAAGTCCTCATGCTCACTCGGAAGGACTCAAATCAGCCATCCTCGAATATCAGTCACGAGGAGTAGAAGTTGATTTCACCTGGTACTCTGCATTCATAAAAGAATGTAATAAGTGCAGGTCAATACAAACAACAAGTACGTGTAGGTATCATAGGCCGACTAAGATTAGCTAAATATATCAAGGCAATAAAGTAAGATAAACAGGTAAATCAACAAGATATAAGTCAAACATGAGCCTGTAACCAAGTACATGTCATCACCTATGTTATAGCATCAAACCTAAATGTGCCAAGTCTCAATATATCAACCCAAATCCGTATGTCATCAGTACATCACAAGAATATCACAACAGAAGCCATAGTACAATGCAATGCAATAATGTATGAAGTGTGAGTGTAATGCATATGCACCGTACACATGTACTCCGATAATGGAACATCATATCTCGGTAGCACAACCCATGGGGGACCCGCGAAGTTCATGTACCTCACAATTTCGGTAACAACCTCAGCAATCGCTACACTCATCCTCGATTTCGGGAGAAACATCGGAAATCGGTCCTTACATAACTCTCATCCAACTGAGCCCAGCTCATAATTGTGTTTCCTTGTATATTATCAATGTATCAACAGTATATCATGAAGGATGAGAATGCGTGCAATGTATTAGTTCAATGTGAATAATCAAAAATAATCTCAACAGTACCACACATGGCACACAAGTAATATCAATGATAAGGCTACATAATAAGCCACAATGGAATCACAATTCTCAACAGTATCTCCCAGGGCACACAAGTAATATCAATGATAAGGATACACAATAAGCCACAATAGAATCGATAGACTCATCTTAATATCTATCACGACCCAACCCCGTAGGCCGTGACAAGTGTCCGAGCCGGACACTCGTATACACCTGTTAACTATGATCAGCCCACAACTAGCGTAATAAAGAACTTATGTATAAAAGGAAAGGCGTCGTCTCAAAAGTATCGCATATATAGACATATCATAGCAACCTGTCTCCTGAGGAGTTACAACTTTCGATAGATAATATCACACATAAGCCGACAAGGCTATCATAACATGTGGGAACGCCCCAACTATATACATACGCAAGCCGACAAGGCTGCTACTACATACGTATCCCAAAACATATATACGCAAGCCGACAAGGTCGCACAACGAATGGGAACGTCCCAAAACATAAATCATACGACGTAACCGAACAAGAACTATATACAACCCACACATATGTCTACAGACCTCTAAGAGTAACAAAGTATCATATGACGGGACAGGGCCCCGCCATACCCCTAGATAAACACATATATACAATAAGAGGATATGTACCAAAATCTAGGCTTCGGGACAATGGAGCACTCCAAGACAGCTGAATGGAAATCCTAAGCTAGCGGATCACCAAAACGAGTATCTGTACCTGCGGGCATGAAACGCAGCCCCCCCCCCCCCAAGAAAGGGGGTCAGTACGAAATATGTACTGAGCATGTAAAGCATGAAATACAGTAAACAGGATCATACTGAAATAAGGAGTATAGAAAACTAGTACAATAACCAGAAAATCGCAAGGCTTGCCTTTGAAACATAAATCATGCATGTCAATATCATACCCAATTCGTTGTGGGACTGTGACATAATTAGATAATCATCCTGTACATATGCATATATAACGTGTCCCGGCCCTCTAATGAGGGACTCGGTGAATTGAATCATCATATGCCCTCCTGGCCGCCATCCCCGTATCATCATATATCATGTCATCATATCATCATATACATATGTATAGAACGTGTCCCGGCCCTCTCGTGAGAGACTCAGTGAATAATGTAGTGGAGTTGTGCACGAATACGTGTCCTGGCCCGGGACTCAGTGAAAGAAGTAATAACAGCATGCACGAGCAGAGTAGTGAGAGACCATATGCATATAAATCATCTTTTAAGACTCTATAGATAAGTAGACAAATCAACGCTCAAGTATCAAATGATAGTCATATTACATATTCCTTGAATGTCATTACAGAATCTTTCAGGGATAGGATTTTTTATACATCATTTACTATCCAAGCATATAGAAGACTCGAGGGCAGTAACTCGACTATTCTAAGAGTTCTAGTATCAAGAAATGAATAAGAATCATAAAACATGCTCGGAACTTATGAATAGAATTACCTCAAAGCTCATATCGATCATACTTACATCTAGGACATGCCAAAAGAAAGAAAGGGTAGGCATTTCATACCTTTAGCGTTTACTCGCGACACAACACGTATACGCTGCCCAATAGTGTCTCAACCTATATTAAGACGTCAAGAACTACGATTAATCTACGAAGAGATTCAAAACGTATCCTAACATTAATAACTCCTTTCTAGATAATTAGACGACGTTTCGCTTATTTTCAAGCCAACTACATACAACCAAGCCAACATCACTAATCATACATTCAACTATCAACCCGAGGCTATTCAAACATGACTCGAGGACATTCCGGACAGCCCGTATAACACTCCAAAATAGCCCAACCAACATACAATACAACATATAATCTTCCGAGTTTAACAAGAATAACAACAATACATTCTTTTCTTCCAATTTCACAAATCATACCAACAACCACACGTTTAGCAACATCATTTATATAAATGCAAGAAACTATATTAACATCATATTAGCTTCTACAACAGCCCACAAACAATTACAACTCCAACTTGAACCATTGAACCTTCATTCTCACCATAAAATCCATAACAACAACAACCAAAATATCAAGTAAATCAATTCACCATTTCCCTACACAAACAGCCCCTACACGGCCTCAACACCAACATACATAATTCCATGATTCTCATTCATCTCTACACACTACAACACGCACAAACCACCCATAATACATGTCAAAGAAGATTAAACCTCACCTTTAACACTTGACTTCTTAACTTGGCTAGAATTTGTGCCTTGAATCAATACTTGTTCTTGCTACTCCAATGACTACTCCACGTTGTTATACACCTTTTAAACAGTTGAAATGCTATCAAAAAAATTTTTTTTTTATCAAAGTTTTGCAAGATCATTCTCGGCCAGCCATGGCCGAGAGGTTCTCTCTCCCTCTCTAGGTTTCTTAGGTTTGAGAAGATGATGGAATGAATTGTGAGTCATCCAATTGACTTATATATGAAGCCTAGGTTTTGGACACATGTCCCACTCATGGCTTGAGCCAATCAAATTTGGCCAAGCCATGTGTGGGGCCCACACGGCCACTTAGGGATTAATTAGTGACTAATTAAACTTTTAATCCCACTTAATAATCTAATCATGGTTAATTTAATCACTAATATCCATTAATATTTCCATACCAAGTAAAATTTGTAAGCAACTT
Organism: Lycium ferocissimum; assembly: GCF_029784015.1. Classification (NCBI taxonomy): domain Eukaryota; kingdom Viridiplantae; phylum Streptophyta; class Magnoliopsida; order Solanales; family Solanaceae; genus Lycium; species Lycium ferocissimum. The sequence goes on along the minus strand of NW_026726679.1, from coordinate 7,728 downwards.
GTGCATTGAAACTAAATCGGAAGTTAAAAGTCTCTACCTCGTATCCCAAAATAGTCTTGTCCTTAACTTGTCGCGATTAGCTTTAGAATATCCCAATGTTTAAAAATACTGGATATAACATCCTTCCCCCCTTTAGAACATTCGTCCTCGAATGTTATACTAGTCTTACAGGGTCTTATAAGCATCTCGAGGGAGTCTCTTTTATAGCTATCATATAGCTTTATTCACCAATCAGTATAATCAACGAGGAGTTTTAGATTACCTGTAGGCATAGGAAACAAGTGAGGATATTTCTTCTTCATCTCCTCTTCAGCTTCCTAAGTCATCTCCTCCCTGTTATTGTTCCGCCACAGTACCTTGACGGAAGCCACGTCTTTAGTACGCAACCTTCTCACCTGACGATCCAGTATAGCCACCGGGTTCTCCCCATACGATAGCTCTTCCGTCACCTGGACACCATCCACAGGGAATACCCTAGAAGGGTCACCAATGCATTTGCGAAGCATAGACACATGAAACACTAGGTGTACGGCTTCCAGATCAGACGGTAGTTCTAATTCATAAGCAACCTTGCCTACCTTACAAACAATCTAATAAGGCCCAATATATCTCGGGCTAAGCTTCTCCTTCTTGCCGAATCTCATTACACCTTTCATGGGTGATATCTTCAAGAATACCCAATCGCCAATCTAGAACTCTAAGTGTCGACGTCGATTATCTGCATATGACTTCTGTCGACTCTGAGCTGCTAATAACCTTTCCCGAATGAGTTTTACCTTATCAATGACTTGCTGAATCATATCTGGGCCGATTAACTTAGTTTCCCTCAACATCAAACTAGCCAGTAGGTGATCTGCACTTCCTGCCATACAGGGCCTCATACGGTGCCATCTGGATGCTAGAATGGTAGCTATTATTATAGGCAAACTCAACAAGTGGTAGATGATCATCCCGCCCTACCTCTCGAAATCAATAACACAGGCCCGCAACATATCTTCTAGCGTCTGAATAGCACGCTCGGCTTGTCCGTCAGTCTGAGGGTGAAATGCTGTGCTAAGACTCACCTGTGTCCCTACTCTTTCCTGGAATGATCTCCAGAAGTTAGCTGTGAACTGAGCACCTCTGTCAGATATAATAGATGTGGGAACCTCATGATGTCATACTATCCCCTTGATGTATAACCTTGCATAGTCCTTAATTGAATAAGTAGTCCTGACTGGGAGAAAATGAGTTGATTTTGTCAGCTTATTTGCAATAACCCGTATAGAGTCATATTTCCGTGAAGTGCGAGGTAAGCTTGTAATGAAGTCCATATTCTGGAATCTTTAGCCTCATACATTACTTCTTGACTTCTTTAAAAGGCCCTAACTGTCACTCTGCTCTTTAGCTCTTAATCTCTATCCTTAGGGTTAGTTATCAAGTAGCGATGAGGTTCCCTCATATAATAGCTTTACATAGCCGCTCTGTGTTTTAACTATCATCTGTTGGTGTAATTCTGACATATTTTTTTGATTTGACATATAAGTTCACTTTCATCAGTACCCAGCTTGTTCTGCTCGTCTCACTTAAACCATTCTATAATTCCATTATCCCAACTTGTAACCCTCTAGGCACATTATCTCGTGTCATTCCTTTATCTTTAATTCGAACTCTTCTATTGCCCCTTTGCTCAGATTTTGCTCTCCACTTCCTGTCACACATTATGTTGCAATCCTTACAAGAATATGCGAAGGTGCCCAAATTAGCCCAAGAAATACCTTAGCGTCGCTTCACTAATCCTTATGTCTTACCTTGTCTTCTCCCCTCTTATTTTACAACCGGTATCGAGATAAATCTTTGGTTCAACCATGGCCATGTCCTGTTTGCCCTCAGTACTAATTCTATCTCGGTACTTTGGCTTAAACCATCTTTGCATCTTTCTGTAATGTACCCAAAAATATTATAACTGCATTGTCATTATTGAGTCCTCACTTCTCCTATCAAGTACTCACTCATTTGGTCTTACGCTTAACATACCAATATTCGTAGGTCACATAACTATTCTTGTACAATTTGTACAAGGTATATTCAATCTTAGACATAGTCTTTCCGTCTCCTGGTTCATTCTGCTTTACATATCTCATTCATACTAAAACTCACTCGTCTTATTTTGTCATACTTCTTTCCCTTCCTTTAGTCACCCTTTGATTTTCTCATTTCCTACCACAGGAGATTTTCTATTCCCTCTCCTTCGTTACTTATAAGTCGTAATATCATTAGCGAACAACTCTACAGCCAACATCTTGGCCTTTAATTCAGTATAGCATCGCTATCCTTTATAATATCTCTTAAGTTATTCAATGCCATCCTCTTGTCATACTCTTTCTCTTTATACACATCCACTTTCTAACATCATGTAATTCAAGATCTCTACAAAACTTCTTAACCCTGCCTCAATTACCATCCTGACTTCTATCCATTTGTCACTGGCTTTCAGATCTTACTAACTTGTTTCAGCAAGGGGTCTCATTTGAAGTTTAAATATTCATATCAAATATATTGCAGTGTCAATTGTTTCCATCTCACCCTTGCATTTCTCTCACCTGCTTTCCCCCTTTAAGGGTGTACTTATACCATTATCCGTTTATACTTTGCCCTATGTCCCTATTTCCAATCTCAATTAGACAGCACTTTTATTCCGACGATAAGTGTCCAAAGTTCTCTTGAAATACTATCTTTATCCCAACCTATATCATCTGTTTCCTTTGATGAATTTATAATACACCATTTGTTCCTCAAGCCTACCGTCTTTGTCCCTTAATGATTCCATTATTTTCGAGGTGAAGTCATGTGCACGCAGTACCCCTTTATGCCTTATGCCCTTTTTACCCTTGTTGTTGTTAGGTCCAAGGTTTCACTTATTAATTTTGATGATAACAAACCAATATAATTATTAATAAAAGAATATTTACTTGTGGTAAATTTATTTTTGGTATAGGTTTATTTGATGAAGAAGGATTTGGTGAAGATCTAATCAAATATGGAAAAGAAGATATTACGGGATGGAATTATGGAAGAAGATGTGGAAGAAAAATACTTACTCAAATCAAGGTGCAAGAATTATGGAAAGAATATTTACTACAATCCTATGGAAGGAAAATATTCTAGAAAAGGAAAAGATCGAGATCAATTTGTTACTTAAGGAAGGTCAACAAATCTATGGAGTATCAAGATATGCCAAAAGTCGTAAGTGCATAAAAGTGTTCATGTTCGGAGTGATCAAAGTCCGAATTCAAGAAGATGAATGTGATTACATTCAAAATAATATAAAGATCCAAGGTGAAATGAAGAGGATCTTGAAATTCTCTTGGGTTGTTTAAATAAGAGCTCAAATTTGTATAGTAAAACTTGTCATATGAAGAACACTTCGACAAGCAATGACGATATATTCAGCAAGAATAAATCATGAAGATTGGTCTTGCACCAAAGAAGGAAAGGCTCCAATCCAAAGAGAGATTTTACCGGATTCAAAAAGGAAGGTCTATAAAAGTTGGAAATTATGAGTCAATGGTGAACATTATTTTATTATTCCATAAAGGGACCGATTTGTATATGGCAAAGGAAGGATCCGTTCTTAAAATATTTAATTGAAGAGAGAAAGGAAATTATATTCTTTTATGTATTTTCCTATTATGATCAACAAAGTGGAGATCTCCTCTATACTAGCACTGGTGTCAAAAATTATGAAAGAGCATATAAGGAAGGCCTTGTTTTACGTAAGACAAATAAGAGAAAATATTCTCTATGTTACAAAGATCATATTGTACATGCAGAAAGCTTTCCTTTCCAAATAATAAAGCCATATAAAAGCATGTTATATGGAAATCAAGGATTTGGATGAATCAAGTCACAGACCAAGGGAGGCATTCAAGAATTTAAGGAAGATTGGAGCGATATCAGGAATATTCCAAGATTGGAAGATCACTGCATTTTTGAAGATCAACGACTAGAATACTCAAGGACCAAATATAAAAGAGAAGGCACCATGTCAAAGGCACGCAGCCACTTATACTTTCGTCTCAACCTTCTCAAGTTCTTTGCTCTACTTTTCATAAGCATTGTAATCCTGAGTGACTTACTGTGTAAACAAAAAAGAGAGGAGAGATATAGTATAGTTGGTGAGGCTTTGTATTGAGCGGTTGTGTCATTGTTCGTTTCTTTGGTGAGCGAGTAAAAAACCAAAGAGTCGTTGTTGGTGAGCGAGTGAAAAACCAACTTTGTGCGTTATTGGTAAGCGTGTCAAAACCAACCCTTGTTCGTTGTTGGTGAGCGAGTGAAAACCAAACTTGTAAACGTTGGTGGTGAAAGAAAACCACAAAGATCCAGACTCAACTCAAACTACAAAGAGCTTAAAGGGATAACCTCCTTGCAACCAGGGGACGGATTAGGATACCACTCGGAACCCGGTATAAAAATTCTGGTGTCATTTATTTTATTGCTTTCATATTATATTACGTACTCTTACTAATTATTGTGGTTTATACTTGTGCAAATTGAAGGACTAATAATTTTGTGCGCAAAAATCTCGACCGGGACACCAAACGAGTCGACTAGAATTTTTTTTAATAGGCTTACAATTCACCCCCCCTCTTGTACTTTCAGTTGTGTGGCCAACACTGGCTTCTAACTTACTCAAAAACATATCAAGTCCGACTTAATAATGGTCTTACCTTATAACCTTGTCGCGGTACTACACCTTTAAGTTCGTAGCTAAATATTCCCCTTTCGTTCCATACTCGTACTCAATTAATTACGTCTATCTTGGATGCTTCCTTTCGAATTCCCTACCGGTGTAGCTACCTCAAATGGTTTAATCAACTCAGGTTTTATCCCGATTCTACTAGCGACAAAGGGAGTTATATATGATAAGGTAGAGCCTGGATCTATCAATGCATATACATCCCGAGAGAAGATCGATCGTAACCACATTTGGTGACACCTCGCTCCTGTCTACCCCGGTTCGAAGGACATAACCGGAGGCCCCGCCATCTACCAGCCCTCTTGAGCATACCCCGCCCTATAGGGCGATAGCTACGAAGAAGATGAATCAAAGGACCCAAAGAGGCGAGCGCACCACCTCGGTCGACCCCCTTCGGACATCCTCATGATATGGCCATACGGCCGCAAGCAAAACAAGCACCGTAGCGAGACAAACAATATGGCGCCCCCCCACCGAGTGCACCGAGGCATAGATGGCCTCGTCCGGCTCAAACCTCTATCACCGCAAACCCAACGAGCTCAACCTCCCGAATACCCCGTGCTACCAAGTCTCCTATCGATGCATCACTATCGGTCAGGAGGATCTAGTATAGTTGAGGTCGCGCCTCGAAACTCCCAATAACTAGCCGATCTATGGCCCCCGTCATGATCTCATCGGGTTGACGCCCCCGTGTCGATCTTCCACTGCTACCCGACTATACTCTCGAAGCCATTACCATACAACTATCAACCAAATAACGATCCAACCCCACCATATATCGATGCATCCTATCGGTCATATCAGCTATAATAGTGGGTGCATGTCTAGCCAATGAGTCAACTCCCAGACCTCGAACGCTCTGCCCCTCTCGTCTCACCCTAGCTCGCCGCATCTCTGGAGGCAGAAAGTGGCCATGAACGGCCTCCACAAACTCGTCCCCATGCCGGAGAGAGCATCCTCGCCCCTAGACAACTCCCACGACTTATACCCGATTGTGCCTACATCCCGCAATCGATACGATGCTAACTCCATAGATTCGGTCTCGAAGCCTTAATTAGCCGCAACGTACGCCGCATCCGCCGAATGAACTCCATGCGGGTCCTCTCGGGCTTCGACCCGAAAAACTCTGGAGGATTACAACTTAGAAAGTCACGGGCTCTCAGACTGTCATGTCTATCTATCTGGTCAACCCCTAGTCCTTGCCTGCGAGCCTGTCCTGCCGCTAATCTGGTGAGCAACTGGACTGCATCTCTCATAGCCCTATCCTCCCCCGGGGCCGAGGAGCCGGAGGCTCCGACCGGAACCTCGGAGCCGGCGGTGGAGCCGCCCCCGATCTGCCGGCCGCCGTTGCCATGTGCTCCTCGGTAGCGACGGTGTAGCGAGCTCGGCCGGCGGAGCACAACCCCAAGCTCGAGCCGGGCACGGGCTCTAGTAACCCTCCGTATCGGCCGGTCTCTCCGACCACTCGATTTGCCCTTCTCAAGCTCGTCGCTTTCTTTGGAGGCATCGCCGTAAACATAGTAATCCGTTGGGAGGAATCATTCCCGATAATACGACTCTATCGCACGATCTAGAGTAAGAAGGAAAGATGACATCTAAATGTCCTGTAGCTTTACGTTTATAGATGTGGTGCACAACACACCGATAAACAAGACTCTACTAGACACGGTGCGTAGACACTCAGGGATGAACCGCTGCGATACCACTTTTGTCACGACCCAACCCCGTGGCCGTGACTAGTGTCCGAGCCGGACACTCGTATACACCGTTAACTATGATCGGCCCACAACTAGCGTAATAAGGAACTTATGTATAAAAGGCAAGGCGTCGTCTCAAAACGTCGCATATATATAGACATATCATAGCAACTTTGTCTCCTGAGGAGTTATAACTTTCGATAGATAATATCACACATAAGCCGGCAAGGCTATCATAACATGTGGGAATGCCCCAACTATATACATACGCAAGCCGACAAGGCTACACTACATCTGACATCCCAAAACATATATACGCAAGCCGACAAGGCGGCCACTACGAATGGGAACGTCCCAAAACAAATCATACGAACGGGCGAATAGTAACCATATATAACCCATACATATGTCTACAGACCTCTAAGAGTAACAACAGTATCATATGACAGGACAGGGCCCCACCGTACCCCTGGATAAACACATATATACAATAAGAGGATATGTACCAAAATCTAGGCTCCGGGATAATGAAGCACTCCAAGACAGTTGAATGGAAATCTTAAGCTGGCGGATCACCAAAACCAGTATCTGTACCTGCGGGCATGAAACGCAGCCCCCCGAAGAAAGGGGTCGCACGAAATATGTATCGAGCATGTAAAGCATGAAATACAGTAAACAGGATCATACTGAAATAAGGAGTATAGAAAACTAGTACAATAACCAGAAAATCACAAGGCTTGCCTTTGAAACATAAATCATGCATGTCAATATCATACCCAATTCTTTGTGGGACTGTGACATAATTAGATAATCATCCTGTACATATGCATATATAACGTGTCCCGGCCCTCTAATGAGGGACTCGGTGAATAGAATCATCATATGCCCTCCTGGCCGCCATTGTCACACCCCAATTTCCGATAGGGCATGACGGGCACCCGACCCTTACCTAGGGCCGAGCGAACCCGCAAACTCTCGTAATCCACATAACCATGCTTTGGGCCCACAAAACAAAACATACGCACGCAATGAAAATTTTTCGTAAAACAAACATGCCTTTCGTTTTTTTTCTTTCAAACCAAATAGAAATGCGGTCGTATGAAAAACCGTGATATAAGGCACAACGGTGCCTCGGCTTATAGCCGCTTGCCTAACACGTGATGGCGTAATGCGTCTGAACCTGCCGGCTTACATAGCCGCTTGCAACTCGGACCGGGCAATATCATACACTCGACCTTCTCTGCAAAGTCTCTACTAACGTCTCGAGATACCATACACGCACTCGGACTCGGC
>NW_026726678.1:0-70695 GCF_029784015.1 Lycium ferocissimum | reverse complement strand
GTAAGACAACTTGCGGGGAGTTAAGGGCAAGGCCATTCTCCGGTTTTGTTTTAATGCGCAAGTCGCTTGTGAATATTATGGGCATGGAATATTGAGGGCAAATGTGGAATTTAGAAGTTTCTATTAGTTCATGAATTTTTGGAAAAGCCAATGTGGCCGTGGGTCCCACTTGTGCCTTGGCCACTTGTTGCAAGCCATGCAATAAACCATGTGTTCATCTTATGCTTTAGTGGCCAAAAACATATTGTGGACAAAGATGACAAGGCAAGAATTCATCTTTTGTCATTTGGAAAACTCTAGAAATTTGAAGAAATTTGGAGGGAAAAGAAAGAAAAAAAAAAGAGGAAAAGGAGAGCACATGGCCGGCCATGTGCTTGGCCATGTGCATGGTCATGTGCCATATTAATATATATATATATATATGGAGGGATGATCAAAGAAGGCAAGCATTCATCATTTTAAATTCTAGAGAAATCAAGAGAAAGAAAAGAAAGAGGAAAGAAAAGAGAGAGAGAGGGTGTTCGGCCAAGGCTGGCCGAACATGGTTCCAAAGGTTTGGCCAAGAAAAATATTTTTCTCCTAGCTCTTCAACTAAATGGAAGGTTCTCTATCATATGGAGTAGTTGTTGGAAGGAGAAAACCAATTGTTTTGCAAGGAGCAAGGTCTAGCCGTGTAAATAGGTGGAGTGAAGAAGGTATGAACCAATCTTCTCTTCTATATGTTATGAATGGTTTGTGGATATTGTAGTATATGGAAATGAATGAAAAACATGAAAATATGGATGTTGAAGTTGAGCAGTGGATGTTAATGTTTGGCCGTGTATGTGTGTTGCATGTTTAGAGTGATGAATCAATTCTAATTGGCATGATAGTTGTTGTAGTGTGTTGGAATGAATGGAAATCATGAAACCTTGAATGTTGGTGTTTGGCCGTGGTGTTGTGTGTGTAGCCGTGTGTGGGCTGTTTTGGAGGGGATATGATGAACAAATTTTATGTAATATTTGGTTGTTGTTTCTTGTGGATTATGTGATGAAAAATAAAGGTTTAATGACTTATGTCGAAGTTGTAGTGTTGTGGGCTGTTTTAAAAGTTAATATGATTCTAATATGTTCCTTATATTTATAAAGGTAAAGTGGTCATGTGTGGAATTGTTGACGTAGTATGGGAATTTGAAAGAAAGAAACGCATTATTGTCGTATTCATTAAGTTGGAAGGTTTCGGGTTGCATAGCATATTGTTTGAATTGTCTTGAATACTTTGTGGATTGTTCGGAATATTCTTAAATCTTGTCGGATGGTTGTTGGTTTGGTTGTTGTTGATAATTGGCCGAGTTGAATTCTCGGGGTTGATGGAGTTATAGGGAAATCGCACGAAATTTACGTAGATAAAGTGGAGGCTTGGAATCGGATTCCTTGATGCTTATGATTAGTGGATGATGCCTAATGATATTATTGAATTAGCTTAGAGGGCGGCCAAGGTATGTAAAGCTCACCTCTCTTTCTTTGGCATGTCTTAGTATGAATAGGCTATGATATGATCCCCGAGGTAACTCTACTCCCGCTGTCATGACCCAACCCGTAGGCGCGACCTAGTACCGGCGGGCACCCGACACACACATATACGGCGAGAATCACAACAACGGTCTATGCGTACACAAATATCTATGTAACGTCACACTATCGCAAACACAAATACGGATATATCGAAACCGGTAAGGTGTGTTTCAAATTTATTTTATTACCCGGTAAAAATTTTGGCGAGTTTCCTTCGTTTTTTCGACTATCCAAAAATAATACACGCACGAAAATACCAACAAAGGCCACGGGGGCCAACGAACAACACATATATATATATATATGGGGGCCGACAAGGCGGCATGGCGGGTGAAACCGCCCAACACACGTATCATACAAGTCTAACCAAACCAGGCAGGCACAACCCACACACGTTTATCCACGGACCTCTACACAACGACGCATCATATGACGGGACGGGGCCCCGCCGTGCCCCGAATAGACAAATATGTACAACGAAAAGTATATACCAAAATACGGGCTCCGGAAATAAAGGAGCACTTCAACAGCAGAGAGGGTGACCTAAACTGGCGGATCACCAAGTAGTGCGCCTGTACCTGCGGGCATGAAACGCAGCCCCCCGAAGAAAGGGGCAGTCAGTACGGAGAATGTACTGAGTATGCAAAGCAGGAAGTACAAAAGCAAAGTCATAACCGAAATAAAGTAGACGAACGTACGCATAATAACCCAAATGCCAAAGTACTTATATCCGGAATACAAATCACACGTAGCGATTGTAGAAGACGAATATAACCATCAGAATGCCCAAAATGCTTAATTTTATTTTTGAAAAATATTTTCGTCCCAGATATGCAGAAGATAGAGTATGTCATAGAAACTGACGTTAACCGAATGCCGAGGAACGTACGGCCCGATCCATAAATAGAATAATAAATAAAATAATAATAATAATCACAAACGTACCGTCATGTAATCATTCATCCTACCACATATCATGTTGTATCATCCAACCAGCACATATCGTATCCTCAAATCATCACATATTACATACCACATGTACATACATACCGCGGCCAAGAACCCAGCGGTAATATCGCATACTCATATACCGCGGCCAGGAACCCAGCGGTAATATTACCTATACACATATACCGCGGCCAGGAACCCAGCGGTGATGCCACATATACACATATACCGCGGCCAGGAACCCAGCGGTAATACTACGTATACACATATACCGCGGTCGGAATCCAGCGGCGACATCACTCAACATACCAAACCGAACCTCAGAAGTCATAGTCACGTATTAAAATCACATGCATATGAGGAAATAAGTAATTAGATTACCTTCCAAATCCGAAGGCCAAATACATTTATTAACATCGGAAAGTGTAGAAACAAGTTTCAGATTTATCGGAATTAGTATACAAAAGTTACAACCTTCTGAAATTGTTCTTATGTGTCAAAATGTATTGTCAACCTCAGTGAAGTAGTTAAAATAACTATTTTATAGTAACCGGAGCTATGGTCAAAAGTTTTTTTTTCCAAAATCACACGAACATACCAAACAGAGCGACATAGGGAGATCTCGGAATGCGTGGGCCCCGCCTCGGTCGAATTGAGGCGGCGTACCCCAAACTATGGTCGTTAGGCCTTACGAGGTCATATACATAGGATTCTAGGCCCTCCAACATCATTTGGGCAAACGACGGATGCTTAAGCACTTATTTCAACAAAACAAGACATTTTCAATTCAATTCTGTTGAATGAAAAAGGGGTAAATTTGGACGTAGAATCCAAAGAGTAGAGTCGTCCCCGAGGTCCGAATTCAAACCTATTACATCTAGGACATGACAAGAGAAGGAAGGGTGGAGCTTTACATACCTTATTCGCTCCTTAAGCTTGTCAAAACTCAATTCTAGTTTCCTCCAAAATGCACGTAATTGGTCACATTTACCAATTGTCATTTATAAGCTTTAAGGCTAAAATTTTGAAGTAGTGCTTGTTTATGGAAATTCCAACAGCACTTCCCCATAAATATAACGTCCCCGAGGATTCAACTCGGCCAATTCAACAACACAATACCAACAACAACAATCAACAACAACAATATCCAATCCAAAACACATGCTAACATCAATAACGCTCTCTTACATAAGTTGCCAACATTCATAGTCTTCAAAGTAATCACTTACATCCAATCCAACATTATTCTTTATTAATCCGAACTCGTTCCAACGACATTCAAAAACATTCTACTCAAATCACATAAACGTTCAAACAATCCAACAACTACTCCAATTGGCCGAAAACTACTCCAAACTCAATACAACATCCATAACACATTTTTAATTTCCAAATTCATTCTTTACATCAACCATCCACATATTTACAATCTTCAACTTAGTTCATTAAACTTTCATTTTAAGCATAACATTCATAACGGCGACAATCAAACTACTACATAAAATTATTACACTCTTGTCACACACAATGGCCCATTTTCGGCCACCATACACACACCATATTAATAATTCTCTTCCATTTTGAACACACTACAACAACCAAACATGCTAGAATAGAGTTGTTCAACACTTCCCACATAACACACACCTACACGGCCACACCTACACCTCACGGCCTCACTTCCTACATACCATATTTCATGATTTTCATCCATTTTAGCATACTACAACATAAACACATCATTCATAAACCATAAAACAAGCTTAATTCTTACCTTTCTTCTTCAACTTCCAACTTGCCTAGGGTTCTCAAATGTTGAAAAAGAATGGTCTATCGCCCCAAACAACAACTCCACGTCGATGAGGACCCTTCAATTAGTGGTTTTGCTAGGATGAAATAATTTTGGAAGGACAAATTTTTGGTCTTGAATTTTTTTTTCTATGGCCGAATATGGTAGTCTTTCACCTTCTTGTTCTCCTTTTTTTTTTTCTAAGTGTTGTGGTGAGAAGATGACCTATTAGTCATCTTTTAAGCCCCAAGTTGAACCATCCAAGTGTCCATGGCCCACACATGGGTTGGACTAATTAAATTGTGACAAACCATGTGTGGGACCCACATGACCACATGGATGATTTCATGAATTTTCATCTTTCCAAAATTCCCTTTGGGTCCCAATTTTTCCAAATTCCAATTTTGCCCTTAGCCTTTCTCGATATTTCCATAAGCCATTTTGCGAATTTCCACTTTTACCCTAACCTTTTCTTAAAATTTCCACATTAATACTTTCATATCCAACTCATGTAAGTTTAACAAGATCAAAATGTAGCCTTGTCCTTATCTCGTCGCAACGATTTCAAACTATCCCAATGTGCGAACTTACGGGATATAACACCCGCGATCCGAGCATGTCCGTGATTCTTATTTGTTTCTTAATATCCGTATGTATAATGTAGTCAAATTATGGTTTCTATGCCTTTGTATGATTGAATATGAATGTGCATAAAAGATTATGTTCGTAAAAGAGTCGGAAACTACGAACGTCCGTAATTTTCACATATGGGCTCGGATCGCTCGAAACGCTCGTAGGAGGTTCCCTAATGTATAACATCCCCGACATTCATGGCGAGTGCCCGGACCGGTTTAGTATTTGTCCGTGGGCCCGCAAGACGTTCCGTTGTATAGTTCTAACTGCTTGTTAATATAACTTAATATGGTTAATAATCGACTTCCGAATATGATTACTCACTTATCTGTTAAGTACGAAACGAGAAATCGTATGTATATGATCTAGATACGTAGCCATGATGGCTAAAGTTTTATTTGACAAGTTAGAGCGACCTCCGAAAGAAATTGGATTTAACTATGACTATTGGCTTGATTTTTAAATGATAGTCCGGTTTGATCGTTCTAAGGAATCTGTGTATATGTATGAAATGAGAATCCGTTTGTATATGATTTTGGTACGTAACTTTGATTAATAAAGTTTTAGTCGGTATGTTTCCGAAGGATATCCGGAAAAGATTTGATATGACTAACGCTATTGGCTTGTAAATGATAATTTGTTTGATTATTCTGTTAAATCTGTGTAAATGTTGTGGATGGCATATAGATCCCACGATTCTGCTCGTGCACACTTTTGTTACTTCCTTCGCCGAGTCCCGGGCCGGTATTATCGTGCGCACAATCCGAAGTATGATGAGCTTCTGAAGTATGATGAGCGTCTGATATATGATATGATACGAAGTATGATAAGTTTTGAAATATGATATGATTCGATATGATATGATATGATGTGTCCGGAGATGCGGAGATGTGAAAACTTCCGATGTATGATGAGTTGTGGTGCCCCAAGGCGGGAGGGCGATCACGTTCCGATCCCGCCGGGTCTATTATGGACGCATAGGATATATGATATGATAATCGATTGATCGATGACATAATGATTTGATAATGTGATGATCGATAATATAATGAATATTACGATGAGGCGATAATCGATAATGTGACAATCGATGATATGATAATCGATGCTATGATAATACGATGACATGATAATCTGAAGATACGATAATATGATGATTACGTAGATGTGATGATATGGTAGTCGATTAATACATTTTCCGAGTCCCTCTTTGGAGGGCCGGGACACGTTATGTGTTACATATATATATATATTCAGAAATACGATCTGTTTATTTCAGATCCGGTGGTGGGGCAAACCCAATGGTGGGGCAAACCCAGTGGCGAGGCAAAATTCCGCACTGGTTTACGCGAATCCCACATTGGTTTAGGCGAATCTCACATTTGTTTAGGCGAATCCCACATCGGTTAATGTCAGCTATTATGATATGATCTATTTTCTATATATGTGAGACAGAAATGTTTTCAAAAAAGAAAAAAAGAAGAATAAGCTAAGCCTTCTGACATTCTGATTACTAAATCTGTTTTCTGTACTTCGCATATGATTTCCGAATTGACATGATTATGATATGTTTTGCTCACCGGCATATGAATATACATAATAAGCGTTACACAGGCAAGTTATGACTCTCCGGTTCCTATACTTGTTTTCCGTGGATTTTTTTATTCTGGTTATGATTCTGTTAAGGGATTTTCTGCTTTACATACTCAGTACATATTTCATACTGACCCCCTTTCTTCGGGGCTGCGTTCATACCGCGCGGTACACCCGAGTGAGGGTAGAAGACATTAGCGAGAAGATGTTCCGGCGGGATTGGCGAGCTCCATTTTCTCCGGAGTCTTTGTAGCGAGTCAGTATATATGGGCGTTATGGTATCTGATTATGTTAGAGACTTTGTAGACCGAGTCGTGTGTATAAGATATCGATTGTGAGCGCTACTCTATAAGCCGTCGTATTGTTATACATGATATTACAGATTCTGTACGGTCGCAAGTTTTGTTTGACTGGAAAAGATATAAAGCATATTCGTTTTTCAAAAAGAAAAAAAAAATTTCATTATGCATTTATGATCTGGTTAAGGACCCATTACGACCACGAGTATTATGATAGTCAGAGGGTTCGCTCGGCCCTAAGTAAGGGTCGGGTGCCCATCACACCCTATCGGATTAAGGGTGTGACACCTAACCATGATTTCTGAAGCTCTATTTGATATGTTCCCGAGTGACGTTCGGCGAAAACTTGATTTGACTGCTGTCTTGGTTTTGAATTAATAATTCGCTTCGGCTATTCTATTGAGTCTGAAATGACGACTATGTTCTTAATCTCCATAAACTATGTCATACGATTTCTAAAGTGCTACTTTATATGTTCTCGAGTGATTTTCGGAAGGAATTTGACCGGACTATTGTTTAGCTTTTAAATGAAATTTCGTTTGATTATTTTGTTGAGTTTGTGATGATGATTTGTGCATATGGTTTCGCACTACTCTGGTCGTGCGAGCTGTTATTATCTATTTCACTGCGTCCAAGGCCAGGGCATGTATTCGTGCACGATTTTACAGTATGATTCACTGCGCCCCTCACTAGAGGGCCGGGACATGTTATATGATATGATAATGATATGGGGAGGTGGCCAGGATGGCATATGATGACTTCATTCACCGCGTCCCTCACTAGAGGGCCGGGGCACGTTATATGTACATGATATGATGATTTCACCTACCGCGTCCCTCACTAAAGGGCCGGGGCACGTTATATGTATATGCATCTGATGGTTTTACTTACCGCGCCCCTCACTAGAGGGCCGGGGCACGTTATATTTATGCATGTGTACGAGATGATTTTTCTGACTCTGTTTCTCAGACCCATGATGAGCTGAATATGAAATTGATACGTATGATTTATGTTTCAAAAGCAAGTGTTATGATTTTTTGGTTATTGTGCTACTTTTCTACCCTCCTCATTTCAGTACGACTCTATTTGTGGTATTCCATGCTTTACATGCTCAGTACATATTCCGTACTGACCCCCTTTCTTCGGGGGCTGCGTTTCATGCCCGCAGGTACAGATTTTGGTGATCCGCCGGCATAGGATTCCCATCAACGGTCTTGGAGTGCTCCTTTGTTCCGGAGCCCACATTTTGGTACATATTCGTCCGTTGCATATTTATTTGTTTGTTCAGGGGTACGGCGGGGCCCTGTCCCGTCATATGATTCTGTTGGTCTGTTTAGAGGTCTGTAGACGTATATGTGGGTTGTGCCCATTCTGTACAGGTGTGTTCGTATGTTATATGTTCTGGGCGATCCCATTCGCCGTGGCAGCCTCGTCGGCTTGCATTTGTATATGTTTTGGGCCGTTGCGCCATTTGATAGCCTTACCGGCTTCTGATATATATATGTTTGTGTATGAGTCAGTTTGAGATAATTTGGGACAGCGTCTGATATTTGTATACGTATAAGTCATATGTATGTGATTCGGATTAAGGAATGTGTTTGGGTGCCCAGCTCGGGCACTAGTCACGGCCTACGGGGCTGGGTCGTGACAGAAGTGGTATCAGAGCAGTTCGTCCTCGGAATGTCTACAGACCGTGTCTCGTAGAGTCTTGTTTATCGGTGTGTTGTGCACCACATCTATAAACAGGAGGCTACAGGACATTTAGGATGTTATCTTTCCTTTTGATCATAGATCGTGCGATAAAGCTGTGTTATCAGGATGACTCTTCTCTGACAAAATGTTATGTTTTCAGCGATGCCTCCGAGGAAGGCCACGGGCTACCCGGAAGGGCAAGTCTACGGCGGTTGGTGAGACCGGCCAGGCCGGAGAGTTACTAGGCCCGTGCGAGCCCGTACCCGAGATTGTGCCCGACGGCCGGTTCGGCTACACCACCGCATCGGAGAGGCTTGGAACGGCGCAACCGGCAGTGCGGGTGGGCGGCTCCACCCCCAGCTTCCGAGGTTCGAGTGCCCGAGCCTCCAGCTCCCCAGCCAGGGGCGGAGGATGGGGATATGCGAGAGGCGGTCCAGTTATTGACCGATTGGTAGCGAGGCGGGCCCCGTAGGCACGGGTAGGGGTGATCGGGCGGACCGACGTGACGATTCGAGGGCCCGTGATTTTGACATGTAATCCACCGAGTTTTTGGGTCGAAGCCCGCGGAGGACCCTCGGGAGTTTATCGGACGGATTTGCGTACATTACGGTTGATTAAGGCGACCGAGATCGAGTCCGTCGAGATGGCATCATACCGGTTGCGGGATGTAGCCGCAAATTGGTATGAGTCTTGGGTATTGTCCAGAGGCGAGGGTGCCCTCGGCCGTGTGGGGCGAGTTTACCGAGGCCTTTCGGCCCGTTTACGCCTCCGCGAGCTACGGCGAGCCGGGGTAGACGATTCTGCCTTTGTTGAAGTAAGGGCGGAGACCGTCCGGGAGTACAGTTTGGAGTTCGATTCGCTGGCCAGATATGCGTCCGCTTATGTAGCTGATATGACGGATCGGATGCACCGATATGTGATGGGACTAGATCGCTATTTGGTTGATAGTTGTTTGGTGATGGCGGCCCAGCCAGGTATGGATATTTCTCTCGTGTGCGTGGCACACGCCCGGGTATGGAGGACGCGCACGAGGGCGTCGGCCGATAGAGATTATGATAGGGGCCGGCCCAAGAGGGCCGGATCCGGCCGGGCTCTGGGGAGTTTCGAGGCGGGCAGCCTCAGCGGTACACTGGGCATTCCTCTCAGCCAGCACGGAGTGTGCCCTCACAGTTTGCTGGTAGGAGATTTGACAGTGCAGGTTATTCAGGAGCTGGTCAGAGCTCTAGGGCTACGAGTTTGCAGTCGGGTGGAGGCTTGAGCCAGACGGGGCCGTTTATGCCACAGTGTCCTCAGTGCGGCAGGCACCATCTAGGGGAATGCCATCGCGTTACAGGCGCTTGTTTCACTTGCGGCCGTCAAGGCCATGTTATGAGGGAGTGTCCGTACAGAGGTGGTTCGGGTGGGACGCTCGGCCTACGGGGTCGGTTCTTCGGTTCATCTTCCTCGGTAGCTATGCGCCCATAGGGCGGGGGTATGCCGGCATGGAGGCCGTGGTAGAGGTCGTGGCGGAGTCTCCAATTCTAGCGGTCCTTCGAACCGCATATATGCTTTGGCTAGTAGACAGGATCTGGAGGCGGCACCGAATGCGGATCTAGGTATGTGAGCCCTTATTGTAATATTCTTATGTATGTGTATTTGTTGTATGAATGTTGTTTAATAGCGGCAAGTAGAGATTCGAAAGCCGATAGTCGGGTATTTATAAATAACGACGATCAAGGTATGTCCATCGCCATAGGGAACTTGGGAATTTGAGATGGAAAGTAGGCATATCCATAGGTGAGAAGTTAATATCGAGGGTTGAAGAGGGTTAGAATAGTAAGTGTGTTATGAGAGCGTTCGGAAATCTGTTAGGACCTCAACTTACCCCAGATTATGTGATGAAGGTCATGCGATGAGGTGGACGCGACCATACTAGCGTTACAGCATCGTATTCCATCGGAGTTCCAAGGTTAGGCGTGCTGGGGTGAGAGAAATGTCAGGATGGGTGACCCCCTGGGAAGTTTACAAATACAAAGTCAGACACAGGAAGATTAAATGGAAAGTTAGAGTAGACTAAGGAAAATTAGGAGAATAGGAGGAAGGTGCGTCGCAAATGTGGGGTTAGGGTGAATTTGAATAGCATTTGGAAATGTTTTGCATGTGAGATAATAGTAGTTACGTTTATTTAGACAAGTTTATGATATTCTGTATATGGCTATGTCAGCGGATATGTGTATTTTCGCAGTCAATGTAGCGGTATATGGAAGGCATGAATTGGACAGGGTAACGCAGCTCAAATGAAAAGAAAGATGAATGTTACAAATGTTACAGAGCAAGGTATAATCGGATAATAGTATAAGCACACCCCTAAAGGGGGGGAGCGGATGCGAGAGATGCAAGTGCAAGATGGAGACAACCAACACTACAATATGTTTGATACGGATGCTCGGGCTACAGGTGAGATTCCTTGCCAAGGCAAGCTAATAAGGTTCAAAAGTCGAAAAAAGAGAAGGCCGTAACTAGGATGGGGTATACGTTATGCAAGTTGCATGGGGGGGGCAGTTATGTGACCTATGAATGCTTATGTGCTAGGGAGGAGCCTAAGTAAATGCCTAATGAGAAAAGTTCGGATTCAGCGATAACAATAGGGTTATGTGATTTTGGATACATTAAGGAAAGATGTAAAGATTGCAACATAATATGTGACCGGAAAGTTGAAAGACGAGATCTAAGCAAAGGAATAATAAAAGAGTTTGAATTAAGGATAAAGAGATGACTTGAGGAACGGACAATGAGATAAAGAAGGAAAGAAGGAATATGACTAGTAGATACGACTGCATGCTATGGTAATAAAGGGAATTTCCCCCGAGATCCTTATACGACTTTGTAAGACTAGTTGAACATTCGAGGACGAATGTTCTAAAGGGGGGAAGGATGTTATATCCCGTATTTCGTACATTGGGACAATCCGGGTTAACTATGATAAGTTAGGGTCAAGACCATTCCGGGATACGAAGTCGAGATTTTTGACCTTCGATTTTGTTTTGAGGCTTAAGTTGTTCATGAATTTGTTGGCATGGAACATTTAGAAAAATTTGGGACCAAAAGTTGAATAATTGAAAGTTGCAAATCATGCATTTGGAGCCATGTTGGCCGTGTGGTGTGGGAGTGGTTCCCACACATTTTGTGGCCAATTTTAATTGGTCCAACACATGTGTGGGCCATGGACACATGTATAGTTTATATGGGAGCATAAAAGATGACTTCTAAGTCATCTTTCTTCATTAACACTTAGAAAAAAAAAAGAGAACTTGGATGAACACCATAGACAACCATTCGGCCAAGGCTCCAAAAATCAAGTCCAAATTGAGCCATCCCAAAAATAATTCCTTTATGCAAATCCACTAATTGGAGGTCCCTAAGTAGCGTGGAAGTGTTGTTTGGGTCATCAAACCATCCGTTTTGTAAATCGCAAACCCTAGCCTAGTTGTGAAGTTGAAGAAGAAAGGTAAGATTTAATGTTGTTTTATGTGTTATGAATGATGGATACATGTTGTAGTATGTTAAAATGGAGGAAATTCATGAAATATGGCATGTTGGAGTGAAGCCGTGTGTGTGTGTATAGCCGTGTAGGTGTGTGTGTTGTGTTGTGTTGAAGTAATGAATTAAAGTCTAGTTAGCATGTTTTGATTGTTGTAGAGTGAATAAATGGATGAGAATCATCAATATGTATATGTGTAGTGTGGCCGAATATAGGTCATATTATATGACAAGAATGGATTAATTCTATTTGGAATTTTGAATGTTGTCGTTATGAATTCTATGTTGACGATAAGAGTTTAATGATTCGAATTGATGTTGTAAGTGTTGCGGGCTGATTTGGAGGTTATTGTGCATTTAATGTAATTTTTATATTTATGGGAATGACAATGTTAGAGTGTGGATTGTTGGTGCAAATCATGATTTGGAAATGAGGAATGTGTTATAGTTGAGGTTCTCGGGTTTGGGGCAATTTCGGGTGAGTTGGAGTATTATTTGGGATGTTTGAAATGTTGTATGAATTGTTTAAAATGTCTTTGAATATTGTTGGTATGGGTTCGGGTTAGTATTTGAATGTATAAGCGTTGATGTTGGCTTGAAGGTAAGCCGTTGAATTGAATATAATGAATGTTGTTGGATTATGTAGAAAGCGTATTTAATGCTAGAATTCGTTTTGAATTGATTATTGATGTTTCTAGGTTGGTTGTTGGTGTTGTTGTTGTGATTTGGCCGAGTTAAATTCTCGGGGTTGGCCTATTTACAGGGGAAATGCTGCCCAAATTTCTGTAGAATTAAGTGTTAGTTTGGAATTAAATGCCTAAACGTCTATAGCTAATATTTGATATCCGTTGACGTTGTGTAGACCTTGGGGAGTCCGAGGCGTAGGTTGGCATTAGCTTGAGTTTGGATTAGCTTCGAGAGCGATTGAGGTATGTAAAGCTCAACCCTTCCTTCTTTTGGCATGCCTTAGTTACAAATAGGCTATGACACGAGCCTCGAGGAAATTCTATTCTCGCAATCCGAGCACGTGTATGACTCTTATTTATTTCTTGGAATTCGTACGCTTGATATGACGAAATATTGGCCCTTATGTCTTCGGAATATTTGATTTTCAAATGTTGCATAAAAAGTTTTGTTTTTAAAGAGTTCCGTAACTACGAACGACCGTAACTTTCTGGCGAAAGGCTCGGATTGCCTCGATATGTTCGTAGGAGATTTTATGGCGTATGATGATTATGTTTTCCGTAGGCGGGCCCGACTTGGGTCGACACCCATCCGTGGGTCCCGCGACTTTCCTTTATGTACTTCTGATGACCTTTGAAGGAATATGATATGACTATTATCCCGATCTCAAGTATGAACAGTTCACTTATCTTTTGAGTTATGATAACGAGGATTTTTATGCATATGATTTTGGTACCTAACCATGATTTCTAAAGCTCTATTTGATATGTTCCCGAGTGACGTTCGACGGAAACTTGATGTGACTGCTGTCTTGGTTTTGAAATAATAATTCGCTTCGGCTATTCTATTGAGTCTGAAATGACGACTATGTTCTTAATCTCCATAAACTATGTCATACGATTTCTAAAGTGCTACTTGATATGTTCTCGAGTGATTTTCGGAAGGAATTTGACCGGACTATTGTTTAGCTTTAAAATAAGATTTCGTTTGATTATTTTGTTGAGTCTGTGATGATGATTTGTGCATATGGTTTCGCACTACTCTGCTCGTGTGAGCTGTTATTATCTCTTTCAACGCGTCCGGGCCGGGCATGTATTCGTGCACGATTTTTTTACGGTATGATTCACCGCGCCCTCACTAGAGGGCCGGTGCATGTTATATGATATGATAATGATATGATGATACGGGGAGGTGGCCGGGATGGCATATGATGACTTCATTCACCGCGTCCCTCACCAGAGAGGGCGGGGCACGTTATATGTACATGATATGATGATTTCACCTACCGCGTCCCTCACTAAATGGCCGGGGCACGTTATATGTATATGCATCTGATGGTTTTACTTACCGCGCCCCTCACTAGAGGGCCGGGGCATATTATATTTATGCATGTGTACGAGATGATTTTCTGACTCTGTTTCTCAGTCCCATGATGAGCTGAATATGAAATTGATACGCATGATTTATGTTTCAAAGGCAAGTGCTATGATTTTCTAGTTATTGTGCTACTTTTCTGCCCTTCTCGTTTCAGTATGATTCTGTTTGCGGTATTCCATGCTTTACATGCTCAGTACATATTCCGTACTGACCCCCTTTCTTCGGGGGCTGCGTTTCATGCCCGCAGGTACAGATTTTGGTGATCCGCCGGCATAGGATTCCTATCAGTGGTCTTGGAGTGCTCCTTTGTTCCGGAGCCCACATTTTGGTACATATTCGTCCGTTGCATATGTATTTGTTTGTTCAGGGGTACGGCGGGGCCCTGTCCCGTCATATGATTCTGTTGGTCTGTTTAGAGGTCTGTAGACGTATATGTGGGTTGTGCCCATTCTATACGTGTTTGTTCGTATGTTATATGTTACGGCGATCCCATTGCCGTAGCGACCTCGTCGGCTTGCATTTGTATATGTTTTGGGCCGTTGCGCCATTTGATAGCCTTACCGGCTTCTGATATATATATGTTTGTGTATGAGTCAGTTTGAGATAATTTGGGACAGCGTCTGATATTTGTATACGTATAAGTCATATGTATGTGATTCGGATTAAGGAATGTGTTTGGGTGCCCAGCTCGGGCACTAGTCACGGCCTACGGGGGGTTTCATGGGTCGTGACAAATACACGTATCGCACGATCTAAGATCGAAGGAAAGATAACATCCTAAATGTCTCGTAGCCTCCCGTTTATAGATGTGGTGCACGACACACTATAAACAGGACTCTACTAGACACGGCCTGTAGACATTCCGAGGACGAACCGCTCTGATACCACTTTTGTCACGACCCAACCCCGTAGGCCGTGACTAGTGCCCGAGCTGGGCACTCGTACCCACCTATCGACTATACTCAGATCATAGCAAACATAATAAGAACTTATACGTACAGCAAGGCACGACATCGCGCACACATATATACATAAATCATATGCGTAAGTTCCCCGAGGATATTAACACAAACACAACCGAACAAATTACTCAACCCACAACCCACCTTTATGTGTACAAAGCCTCAAGAGTAACAACGAGAATCATATGTATATTATGCCGTAGCCCCGAACAAACATACACAAATATATAACAAAAGAGTCTATACCAAAATGTGGGCCTACGGACAAGGGAGCACTCAAAAATGGCCGAGTAGGAGTCCTAAGTCGGCGGCTCACCCAAACGAGTGCGTATTCGCGCGGCATGAAACGCACGAAGAAAGGGGGTTGGGAATATGTGACTTGAGCATGTAAAGCATTAATATAATAAACAGGATCGTACGGAAATAGGGAGGACAGAAAAGTAGTATAGTAAACTTAAACTCATAAAGCTTACCTTGATACATAAATCGTGCATTTCAAAATTGTAAATAGGCGAGTGACATAAATGGAAAATCATCATGAACATATGCAAGCATAACGTGCCCCGGCCCTCTAACGAGGGACGCGGTAAGTAAAATCATCATATGCATGTACATGTAACGTGCCCCGGCCCTCTAGTGAGGGACGCGGTGAATAATGCAGTGGAATTGCACGAATACATGCCCTGGCCCGGGACGCAGTGAAGGAAATAGCACTATTCGCACGAGCGAGTAGCGAGAAACTATATGCATACAAATCATCATCATAGACTCAATGGATAAGTAAGTAGTCGACGCTCGAGAGTCAAAACGGAAATCATGTTAAGTTCTTTCAAAAACAAATCGTAATGACTATGGGAATAAATCTCGGGAACCCCGGATATGCATCAACCAATCCGGGCCCACCCATGAAAGTTATCATCATTATGCGTTACAAAACTTTCTACGGATGTTTCAAAGCAATCCGGTTCCATCTACGAAAGTTACGGGCGTTCGTAGTTTCGGAATCGTTTAGGAACAAAACTCTTTTTTGAAGGCAAAACTTTTTATGCAACTTTTGAAATCCATTCATGTAAAGGGCATAAAGACCATAGCATGACCATATTAAGAATGCTAACATCAATAAGCGAATGTGAATCATAACGTACTCGAAATCCAAGAGTGGAATTACCTCGAAGCTCGTGTCATAGCCTAATTACACTAAGACATGCCAAAGGAAGAAAGGGTGAGCTTTACATACCTCGTTCGCTCTCGAAGCTAATCAAACTTACGTCGTGGACTTCCCAATATCTACAATACGTCATTAACTATCAAACATTAGCTAAAGGCATTTAGGAATATCGATTCCAAACGAATACCAAATTCTACGTAAATTGGCAAGATTTCCCCGTAAATGCAACACCCCGAGAATTAAACTCGGCCAAATTCATCAACAACCATACCAACAACATACTAGCAACATCAATAACCAATTCTAAACGTATTCTAACATTAACAACCCTTGACTACGCAATTCAACAATAGTCATTATATTCAATTTAACCACTCACAATCAAACCAATATTCATGTTCATACGTTCAATTACTAATCCGAAACCATTCAAAGAATATTCAAGGACACTTTAAACAATTCACCCAATATTTCCAACAATCCAACCAACACTCCAATTCACCCGAAATCCTCCCCAAACCCGAGAACAACACTAACATATTTCCTCCTTCCAAAACTCATAAACTACATCAACCATCTATATGTTAACAATGTCATTACCATAAATATAGAATCTACATAAGAATCACATAAACTTCTAAATCAACCCACAACAATTACAACTTCAATTTGAATCATTAAAATCTCATTATCAACATAGAATGCACAACGACAACAACTAAAACACTAAGTAGCATTACTTCATTCCCTAACACACAAAACAACCCATTTTCGGCCAACACCTTCACACACACATTCCATGATTTCCATCCATTTCCACCCACTATAACAACACTCAAACATGCTAAATACAATTAACTCACCATTTCTACACAACACACACAACACACGGCCAAACCTCAACATTCACGGCTCAACTTTAACATCCATATTTTCATGAATTTCATTCATTTATACATACCACCACATCCACAAACCATTCATAACATATAAAAGAGAAGATTGAACCATACCTTCTTCACCCACTTCTTCCACTCGGCTAGGATGTCACTTTGCAAGATAGAAAGTTTTGTTTGTTCCAACGACTACTCCACATTGTAGAGGGACTTCCAATTAGTAGAGAAACTAGAAGAAACAATTTTTTTGTGATCAATTTTTGGACTTCAAATTTCCATGGTTACTGCCGAATATAGCTTGGCCTTTCTCCTTCTCCAAGTTTCTTGAAAATTCTTAAGGGTGAGGATGATAAAATAAGATGACTTAGTCATCTTTTTATTTCACATATTTGTTATATCCAGTATTTTGTACATTGGGACAATCCGGATTAACTATGATAAGTTAGAGACAAAATTATTCCGGGATACAAAGTCGAGACTTTTGGACCTTCGATTTTATTTTGAGACATAAGTTGTTCATGAATTTGTTGGCATGGAACACTTAGGAAAATTTGGGACCCAAAGTGATATAATTGGAAGTTGCAAATCATGCAATTTGTGGCCCTTTGGCCGTGTGACCTTGAAATGGTCCCACACACTTTGTGGACAATTTTAATTGGTCCAACACATGTGTGGGCCATGGACACATGTATAAGTCTTATACTAGTATGCAAAAGATGACTACTAATTCATTCTTCATCATCCAACACTTAAAAAAAAGTCAAGAAGTTGAAGAACAACCAACAACCTCTCGGCCAAACCCATGAAAAACCAAGTCCAATTTTAGCCATCCCAAAAATATTTCTTTGGTGCAAATCCACTAATTGGAGGTCCCTAATAACGTGAAAGTGTTGTTGGAGCGATCAAACCGCTATTTTTCATCCTAGCTAACCTAGCTAGTTGTGAAGTTGAAGGAAGAAAGGTAAGATTTAATCATGTTTTATGTGTGTTATGAATGGTGTATGCATGTTGTAGTATGCTAAAATGGATGAAAATCATGAAATATGGCATGTGGGACCGAGGCCGTGTGTGTGTGGTATGGCCGTGTAAGTGTGTGTCTTGTGTTAAAGTGGTGAATCAATTTTATGTAGCATGTTTAGTTGTGTAGTGTGAAGAAAAGAATGAGAATCATCAATATATTTATATGTGTAGTATGGCCGAGTATGGGTCATACTGTATGACAATGAATGGATCAATTCTAATTAGTGTTTCGAATGTTGTCGTTATGAATTCTATGTTGGAAATGAGTTTAACGACTCAAGATTGATGTTGTAATTGTATGGGTTGATTTGGAGGTTAACCCACATTTAATGTAATTTGTATATTTATGAGAAACCACATTTTAGAATGTGGATTGCTTGCAAATCATGATTTGGAAGAGGAATGGGTTATAGTTGTGCTCAGGTTGGGATTTTCTAGTGAGTTGGAGTATTATTTGATATGTTTGAAATGTTGTATGAATTGCTTAAAATGTCTTTTGAATATTGTTGGTATGGGTTCGGGTTAGTATTTGAATGTATAAGCATTGAACTTGAAGGTCATGAATTGAATATTATGTGCTTAAGTTTAATGATATATAAGAGGGTTAGTAATGTTATATTGCCTTTCGATTGATTATTGCATACGTTGCTAGCCTATTGTCGTTGTTGTTGCTATTGATTTCCTCTAGGTTAAATTGTTATATCCCGTATTTGAGACGTTCTTTGATTATGATAAGTTAGGGTAAGACCATTCCGGGATACGAAGTCGAGACGTTTGACCTTCGATTTTGTCGTAAGACCTAAGTGTGCATGAGTTTATTGGCATGGAAACATTTAGGAAAATTTGGGACCAAAAGTGGAAATTTTGGAAGTTGAAAATTATTGGAAAAATGGGCCATGTGGCCGCCACCTTTGAGTGGGCCATGGCCACATGGTTGGCCATTAAGTGTAATAAAAAGATGACAAGGTCATCTTATCTCTTCATCTTCATCCTTAGAATTCTCAAGAAGCTTGGAGAAAAAGAAAGAGAGAAGAGAGAGGGGTATAGTGTTCGGCCAAGGAAAAAAAATATAGAAGATCAAAATCCTCTCCAAAAAAATATTTTCCTTAAGCTTTTCAACTCATTAGAAGGTGAAGAAAAGGAGTGGTTGTTGGAGTAGAAGAATCAAGAGAATAAGGTAAGGACTAATCCTCTTTTTCATGTATTGGCGAATGGTTTGTGCATGCTATGGTATGTAGAAAATAAATGGAATTCATGAAAATATGCATGTTGGGGTGTTGGGCCGTGTAGGTGTATATGTGTGGGAGTGATGAATTTGTTGTACGTAGCATGGTTTATGTGTGTTGTGGTATGTAAAAATGGATGAAAATCATGAAAACATGGATGTCAAATCGAGCCGTGTATATTAGTGTTGTAGCCGGTGGTGTGTTGTGTAGTAGTAGTAATGGATTAATTGTATTTAGTATGTTTGAGTGTTGTTATGAAGTGTAGAAATCGATGGAAGTCATGGAAGTAGTGTGATGTTGATGTGGTCGAAAATGGACAATTTTGTATGTTAAAGAATGAACTTATATCTAGTGTGGTATGTTAGTTGTGTCGTTGTGAATTCTATGTTGATAATGAGCTTGTGATAACTCAAGTGGATGTTGTAAATGTTATGGCCTAATTTGGAAGATTTTGTGTATTTAGTGTAATTTTGATATTTATGGAAATGACATGGTTAGAGTGTGGATTGTTCGAGTAAATCATGATTTGAAATCGAGGAATGCGTTAGAGTTGAGGTTCTCGGGTTTGGGGACAATTTCGGGTGGATTGGAGCATTTGTTGGATTGTTGGAAATATTGTGTGAATTGTTTAAAGAGTTCTTGAATATTGTTTGAATGGTTTTGGATTGGTAATTGAGTATGTGTTAGTTTGATTACATGTTGGTTTGTATGTACGTAGTTGTAGTGAGCATAATTGGAATGTTGTTGGAATGTGTGGAGAAGAATTTTTTATGTTCGAATGCGTTTCGAATTGATTGTGGATATTGTTGGAATGATTGTTGGTGTTGTTGTGTTGTTGAATTCTCGGGGTTGGTCTATTTTTAGGGGAAGTGCTGCCCAAATTTCTATAGAATTATGTGTTAGTTTGGAAATGAGCTTTTAAATGCTTATGGTTGACGTTGTTATTTATTGATGTTATGTAGATCTTGGAGAATTCGAGATATAGGTTTGATTTGGATTAGCGTTGTGTGCGAGCGAGGTATGTAAAGCTTAACTCTTATTTCTTTGGCATGTCTTAGTTGTACATAGGCGATACACAGCCTCGAGGAAATTCATTCTCACAATCCGAGCATGTCTATGATTCGCGTTTGTCTCTCGGTATTCGTACGTTGATGTGAGAAAATATGGGCTTTGATGTTTTTTAGAATAATTGATTTTTTTAAATTGCATAAAAGTTTGGTTTTCAAAAGAGTTTTATTCTTAAACGATCTTTGAAATTACGCGTAACTTTGGTAAGCTCGGATTACCTCGATATCATTATGGGAGGTTGTATGGCGTGTGATGAGTATGTTTTCCATAGGTGGGCCACTGCTCCTGTCGACACTCTCTGGGTCCCGCGACCTTCCTTTTGCACATTTTCGATGACGTTTGAAAGAGTTTGGTATGACGATTTTCCCGATTCCCAAGTATGGTCATTTTACTTACCTTTTGAATCTATGATAATGATTTTATGCATATGGTTACTCACGACTCGCTCGTGCGTTTTGTTGGTACATCTTTCATCGATCCCGGCCGATTTGATGTCGTGCGCATTATGATACATCCGGTGTTATCTTGTGATTATGGTTCACCGAGCCCCTCGCTCAGGCCGGGTTCCGTTTATATTTGGTGTTATCGCCGTGTTTGGCGTTATGCTGTGTTATGATGTGTGACGGGGATACGGAGATTTGAAACCTTCTGGTGTTATGATGTGTTATGGCGCCATCGACGGGCGGGCGACCATATTTTCTGTGCCCTATGCATGCTTTGTATTTTGAAAATAAACATTTGGCATTTTGGAAATGTACTTAATTTCGGTAACGTTTCGAGTGTGACTCGATTTCACATTTTCTCTCGCTCCGCACATATTACGTACCGACCCCTTTTCTTCCGGGCCGCGCTTTCATGCCGCGGATCCGCACGCCTTGCCTTGCCGATCCGCCGCCAGACACCTATCCCGCCGTGTTGAGTGCTCCTTTATCCCCCTCACATACGACCGTTCGCAACATATGTGTGTGTGTGTGTTCGTGGGTACGGCGGATCCGTCCCGTCATATGATTCGTTAGTTTGTTTAACGTCCGTAGACGTATATGTGGGTTGGTTAACGTAGGGGTTTGTATGTTATACGCTTTGGGCCGATACGCCATCCGATAGTGTGACCTTCGATATATATATATATATATATATATGGTTGAGTTTGAGATGTGTTTGAGACGGTTTGAAATAATTTGAGAGACCGTTTGATATTTGTATACGCGTAAGCCGCCTATCACACCCCGATCTCAAGGGGTGTGATGGGCACCCGACCCCTTTGGAGCCGGGCATGAACCCACCGACTCTTTCTACGCATATGAACTCTTTGGATTCTTAAGACAAAATGAAGTAAAATACATAGTCTTTTTTGAAAATCTTTTCGTCATTTTTCAAAGTAAAAGCTTGAAAACATGAGGGCTGCTCCGTATAATAAAACACGTCGGCCAATGAAACTCTTTTTTAAGACCAACACTTAA
Organism: Lycium ferocissimum; assembly: GCF_029784015.1. Lineage (NCBI taxonomy): Eukaryota > Viridiplantae > Streptophyta > Magnoliopsida > Solanales > Solanaceae > Lycium > Lycium ferocissimum. The sequence continues at coordinate 48,808 of NW_026726678.1, read as the reverse complement.
GATATATCCCAAAGTATCGTAATCATTCAAGCATGTCTACTACTCGGAATTGGAGGGTTGGAGCTTGCCAACATTAGTTGAAACATCTTCTATGATGACTTGGACGTACGGGGGGTACTCCTTGGCATGAAACGCGCCGCCCACAAGAGGCGTCGGTGTTAACAATGTAATCGAGTTTTTATGCATGAATAATAACATAGTAAGAGTGTGTATACATGAACAATAACCGGATAGAAACATAGAACATGTCATGTCAAGTGTTGTAGCCGTGTGGAATTAAAAGTAATGCATAGTAGAACATAGAACATATCATAGGATGTATTTAGTATGTTTGAGTGTTGTTGTAACGTCATATGAAATGCCATGCATGTCTGGTCATATCGTGTCATGTTGATGTGGCTCGATAACATAGGACAATTTTGTATGTTAAAGAATGAACTTATATTAAGGGATGTTAGTTGTGTCATTGCAATGAAACATAGTTCTATGTTGATACATGAGTTGTGATCCCCCGACCCCTTGTTCATATTTGGCATGCAAAGAGAGAAGGAAATCATGTATTTCGGAGTGACGTAATTTAAATCCGATTTATGGAATAATCATGGTCGCTTTGTGTGGATTGTTGGAACGATAATCATATGCAGACTATCGCATAGAACATATCATAGCATAGCGGGTCATAGACATAGCATATCCGACAATTTCTGGTCATCATAGAATCATAGTTATCATAGGTTCATAGTCATCATAGAATATAGTCCCCATAGAGTCATAGTTCCCATAGAATCATAGATATCATAGAATCATAGTTCCCATAGAATCATAGGTATCATAGAATCATAGTGTCATAGTCATCATAGGATCATAGTCATCGTAGGATCATTGGCATCATCATTCATAGTCATCATAGGATTATAGTCGTTCACTTTAGGTCATAAAGTGCCAATATTATGAAACTTAGTTTTTAAGGAAAAATGTATATTTTGGAAAACACTTGTAAACTTTTAGTAAGGAAAATCATTATTGGGGTCGAGGGTTTAGTTAAAACAATTACTAGTTTAATAGTAGGAACGATATCCAAAAAAACTTTTATTAGCTATAGTATGGAAATAAGCTTCTATGTAACAATAAGTGTTAGGTTTGGGAATATGGGCCCTCCTCGGTCGAATGAGGCGGCGTACACAAGTTACGTATAATACGTTTCATAATGTTGCTTATGGAGGCCTTTGGGACAATCGGGTCTTAATTTGCAAGCTTTAGGGTTTTGGACCTTTCTTTCACTATTCAAGCACTTTTGTTCAATGCTTAACTTTGAATGAATAGGCGCTATTTTTCAATCTCGGATTTCTAGAGTTACGGGAAGTCCTCGAGGAAATCAAGCCTATACGTCTAAGACATGCCAAAGAAGGAAAATGAAGTCTTACATACCTTTTCCGCTTTGTCTCTCCAAATCTCCATTCCAATCTCGAAAATTTTCACTTTGGATGTACTATTCATGCAGATTTGAAACTCTAATCTTGATTGGTTCTTGTCTCCGCTGAAATTGCACCTCCCCTGTAAATATATCATGCCACCAAGTTAAACTTCAAGATTTAATCAACCAACAACCCCGAATGTTGGCCAACCTAGCAACGATACAAGCAACGTTTCAACATTCGACTTTACATAATCTTCTAACAACTCAATCAACACTTTCTACGTTATTACTACTTTAAGATCATGCGAGCGTAGGCCAAGATTATTCCGATATGATTGCAACAACCACCAACACTTAGATAGAATCATTGGATCATTGTTCCATTGACCATGCATGCATATGCCACCACAACAACATTCATGTCTTATGCATTTTTATTTATTTCTATACATTACAACAACCAATTTACTACATGAAATTAATTCATCACTTTCTCATACAACAACCCATATCCACACGGCCTACCATGCACCACACGGCCTCACTACAACATCAACATATTTCATAAATTTTCCATCTTTTCCTACACATTGCAACAACAACAACAACAAGTAAAACACTATATAAACATTGATTCATTATTCACACACACTACCCACCATGCACGGCCAAATAGGCCATCACCACCACACCACTACTTTCCATGAATTCTCCATGTTCTCTATACATTACCACAATAAGCAACACACTACACAACACTAACTCAACATACACACACATGCACGGCTTACCCTTGCAACACACACCCATCATTCCAACATGCATGTTTTCATGTTTTTCATCCATTTCCACATACTACCATACACATGAACACTTTATAACATATAAAAAGGAATGAAATCTTACCTTTGTTCTTCAACTTCTTCACTTAGCTAGGGTTGGAATTTTGCACCAACGAGTGGTTCTTTCCTTCCAACAACCATACCATGTTGAAGAGCACCCTCAAGTTAGTAGGAATACATGGAGAAATAATTTTTTGAGCAAGATTCCAAGGGGGCAAAATTGCTCCCTTGGCCGAGACCCTCACCCCTCACCTCTTCATGATTTTTCTTTCTTTCTTGCCTTTCACTCTCTTCCTCATAAAAGATGACCACCACATATATATATATATAGCCATATAAGCATGTGAGGGGCACATGCCCCTCTCTAGATTTTTCTCTCTTTTTCTTGATTTTTCTTTTCTTTTCTTGAATTCTCTTACTTGGTCAAAGATGACCAAATGTCTTCCTTAATACACTTTGGCCCCTCTCCATTTACACTTTTCCCCTTTCAAGACTTCTTCTAGTACTTGGTGAAATGTGCCGTTTTTACCCCTTGACTTTCCTTAATATTACCATTTTGTATGCTTCCGCATTATTTCCACGGCCCATTTTGCGAATTTCTCTTCTTGCCCTTAGCCTTTCTCAATATTATCCATCCAATAATATTCATATATATATATATATATATATATATATATATATATATATATATATTTTGAAGATGGTCTTGCCCTTAACTTCCCGCAATTGTCCTAAAATATTTCGACGTACGAAATGCGGGATATAACACCAGCTGTGTGTAATTCGGATTTGATAAGTGTGTTTGGGTGCCCAACTCGGGCACTAGTCACGGCCTACGGGGCTGGGTCGTGACAAAAGTGGTATCAGAGCGGTTTGTCCTCGGAATGTCTACAGGCCGTGTCTCGTAGAGTCTTGTTTATCGGTGTGTTGTGCACCACATCTATAAACGAGGAGGCTACGGAGACATCTAGGGTGTTACTTTTCTTTGAATCTTAGATCGTGCGATAGGCCGTGCTATTAGGATGACTCTTTTCGACCGATTGTTATATTTTTCGGCGATGCCTCCGGAAAGGCAACGGCCGCCCAGAAGGGAAAGGTGGTGGCAGGAGAGACTAGTCGGGCGTCGAGAGTTACACGGGCTCGTGCTCGGACTACGCCCGGTATTGTACTTCAGTCGGAAGGTTCGGCCACTCCACCACCAGGGGATGCGGAGCGAGTCCCTCGGCGCCCCGGCTCCCCGTACATGCGAGGCGGGACGTTAAGGGAGGCCGTACAGTTACTGACGACGATAGTGGCAGGACAAGCTCGCGGACGCGGGCAGAGAGGTAATGATGATGATGACAGGCGTGATAGCCTGAGGGTTCGTGATTTCTTGACATGTAACCCCCCCGAGTTTTTCGGGTTTAAGCCCGACGAGGACCCCCATGATTTCATTCGGCAGATGAGACGCTCATTGGGACTAGTCAGGGCTTCAGAGACCGAGTCCGTTGAGTTAGCCTCGCACGGACACGCGGATATTGCTCTTAATTGGTATGAGTCCGGGAGCTATCCGGGGGTGAGGTGCTTCCCGACCACGTGGGACGAGTTTACGGCCGCCTTTCTCCGTCACTTCTACCGCCGGAGTTGCGGAGGGCGAGGGTTGATAGATATTTGCGAGATACGACGAGAGGGGTCGAGTGTCCGTGAGTATAATTTGGAGTTCGATTCTCGGCCCGATATGCACTCGCTATAGTGGCGAATATGGCCGACCGAATGCATTGATATGTGATAGGTTGGACGCTACTTGATTGATAGGCGCATGACGATGGCGTCGCGACCGATATGGACATCGCCCGGTTGCGTGCGCGCGCCTGGGGATGGAAGACCCGGCATCGAGCGGATCGGTCCGAAGGGAGATCGTGATAGGAGGCCGCCCAAGAGGGCTAGATCAGCGGGGTATTTGGGAGATTCCCGAGGCGGGCAGCCTCAGCATCAGTCCGGTGGATATTTCCCACCGCCAGGCCGGGATACACAGTCTGTTAGTAGGCGATTTGATGGCGTAGGACCGTCCGGGGGGGACCGTAGTTCCGTGGCCTTAGGTCCTCGAGCGGAGGTCCCAGTCAGTTGAGACCACCCAGACCTTCGTGCCCCCACTGTGGGAGGCCACACCCGGGAGAGTGTTTCCGTGCCAGCGGTGCTTGTTTTAATTGTGGCCGTCAGGGCCATCTGATGAGAGATTGCCCGATTAGGGTTGGTTTGGGTGGTGCGGCTCAGCCCACCGGGCAAGTGCTTCTGCTCATCTTCTTCGGTAGCTATGCGCCCTATGGGTCGGGGGTGTGCCGGCGTCGTGAGGCGTGGCAGAGGTCGCGGCGGAGTCCCCAGTTCCAGCGGTCCTTCGAACCGCATATACGCTTTGGCAGGCAGGCGGGATACGGAGGCGGCACCAAATGCGGATACAGGTATATGAGCCCTTATCGTAATATTCTTATGTATGTGTAATTGTTGTGTGAATGTTGTTTGATAGCAGTGAGTAGGGATCCGAAAGTCGATAATTAGGTATTTACAAATAACGACGATCAAGGTATGTCTGTTGCCATAGGGAATTTGGGTATCTGGAATGGGAAGTAGGCATGTCCGTAGGTGAGAAGTTAGTGTCAAGGGTTGGAGAGGGCTAGAATAGTAAGTGTGTTATGAGAGCGTTTGGAAATCTGTCAGAGCCTCAACTTACTCCAGATTATGTGATGAAAGTCATGTGATGAAGTGGACGCGATTATACTGGGGGTAAAACATCGTATTTCATCAGAGTTCCGAGGTTAAGCGTGCTGGGGTGAGAGCAAATTCAGGATGGGTGACCCCCTGGGAAGTTTTCTAGAGATCTTGCAAGTTCAGATGTAAGTGGCAAATGAGAAGCTAAGATTGCAGCATAATGTGTGATCGGAAAGTTGAAAGACGAGATCTAAGCAAAGGATCAATAGAAGAGTTCGAATTCGAGATAAAGAGTATGATTGGCAGGTACGACTATGTGTTATGGTAATAACGGGAATCTTCCCCGAGGTCCTTGTACGACCTTATAAGACTAGTTGAACATTCGAGGACGAATGTTCTAAAGGGGGGAAGGATGTTATATCCCGTATTTGGAACGTTGGGACGATTCGGGTTAATTATGATAAGTTAGGGTAAGACCATTTCGGGATACGAAGTCAAGACGTTTGACCTTCGATTTTGTCGTAAGACCTAAGTGTGCATGAGTTTATTGGCATGGAAACATTTAGGAAAATTTGGGACCAAAAGTGGAAATTTTGGAAGTTGAAAATTATTGGAAAAATGGGCCATGTGGCCGGCCACCTTTGGAGTGGGCCATGGCCACATGGTTGGCCATTAAGTGTAATAAAAAGATGACAAGGTCATCTTATCTCTTCATCTTCATCCTTAGAATTCTCAAGAAGCTTGGAGAAAAAGAAAGAGAGAAGAGAGAGGGGTATAGTGTTCGGCCAAGGAAAAAAATATAGGAGATCAAAATCCTCTCCAAAAAAAATATTTTCCTTAAGCTTTTCAACTCATTAGAAGGTGAAGAACAACAAGGAGTGGTTGTTGGAGTAGAAGAATCAAGTGAAGAAGGTAAGGACTAATCCTCTTTTTCATGTATTATGAATGGTTTGTGCATGCTATGGTATATAGAAAATAAATGGAATTCATGAAAATATGCATGTTGGGGTGTTGGGCCGTGTAGGTGTATATGTGTGGGAGTGATGAATTTGTTGCATGTAGCATGGTTTATGTGTGTTGTAGTATGTAAAAATGGATGAAAATCATGAAAACATGGATGTCAAAGTTGAGCCGTGTATATTAGTGTTGTAGCCGTGTGGTGTGTTGTGTAGTAGTAGTAATGGATTAATTGTATTTAGTATGTTTGAGTGTTGTTATGAAGTGTAGAAATGGATGGAAGTCATGGAAGTTGTGTGATGTTGATGTGGCCGAAAATGGACAATTTTGTATGTTAAAGAATGAACTTATATTAGGTGGTATGTTAGTTGTGTCGTTGTGAATTCTATGTTGATAATGAGCTTGTGATAACTCAAGTGGATGTTGTAAATGTTATGGCCTAATTTGGAAGATTTTGTGTATTTAGTGTAATTTTTATATTTATGGAAATGACATGGTTAGAGTGTGGATTGTTGGAGTAAATCATGATTTGAAATCGAGGAATGCATTAGAGTTGAGGTTCTCGGGTTTGGGGACAATTTCGGGTGGATTGGAGCATTTGTTGGATTGTTGGAAATATTGTGTGAATTGTTTAAAGAGTTCTTGAATATTGTTTGAATGGTTTTGGATTGGTAATTGAGTATGTGTTAGTTTGATTACATGTTGGTTTGTATGTATGTAGTTGTAGTGAGCATAATTGGAATGTTGTTGGAATGTGTGGAGAAGAATTTTTTATGTTCGAATGCGTTTCGAATTGATTGTGGATATTGTTGGAATGATTGTTGGTGTTGTTGTGTTGTTGAATTCGGCTGAGTTGAATTCTCGGGGTTGGTCTATTTTTAGGGGAAGTGCTGCCCAAATTTCTATAGAATTATGTGTTAGTTTGGAAATGAGCTTTTAAATGCTTATGGTTGACGTTGGTATTTATTGATGTTATGTAGATCTTGGAGAATTCGAGATATAGGTTTGATTTGGATTAGCGTTGTGTGCGAGCGAGGTATGTAAAGCTTAACTCTTCTTTCTTTTGGCATGTCTTAGTTGTACATAGGCTACGACACGAGCCTCGAGAAAATTCCATTCTCACAATCCGAGCATGTCTATGATTCGCGTTTGTCTCTCGGTATTCGTACGTTGATGTGAGAAAATATTGGCTTTGATGTTTTTTAGAATAATTGATTTTTCTTAAAATTGCATAAAAGTTTGGTTTTCAAAAGAGTTTTATTCTTAAACGATGTTGAAACTACGAACTGCCGTAACTTTCACAGAAAGGCTCGGATTACCTCGATATCATTATGGGAGGTTGTATGGCGTGTGATGAGTATGTTTTCCATAGGCGGGCCCGGCTCGGGTCGACACTCGTCCGTGGGTCCCGCGACCTTCCTTTGTACATTTCTGATGACGTTTGAAAGAGTTTGGTATGACGATTTTCCCGATTCCCAAGTATGGTCATTTTACTTACCTTTTGAATCTATGATAATGATTTTATGCATATGGTTACTCACGACTCGCTCGTGCGTTTTGTTGGTACATCTTTCACCGGATCCGGGCGGTTATGTTGTCGTGCGCATTATGATATACTCCGGTGTTATGCTTTGTGATTATGGTTCACCGAGCCCTCGCGTGAGGGCCAGGTTCCGTTTATATTTGGTGTTATCTTTGTGTTTGGCGTTATGATGTGTTATGATGTGTGTGGGGATACGGAGATTTGAAACCTTCGGTGTTATCGTGTTATGGCGCCATCGACGGGCGGGCGACCATATTTTCTGTACCCTATGCATGCTTTGTATTTTGAAAATAAACATTTGGCATTTTGGAAATGTACTTACTTTCGGTACTTCTGTTTCGAGTGTGACTCAGATTTGTTTACTGTATTTTCTGCTTGCTTACTCGGTACATATTTGCATCGACCCCCTTTCTTCGGGGGCTGCGTTTCATGCCCGCGGTACGACGCCTTGCTTGGTGATCCGAGTTTAGGACACCTATCCTCGTTGTGTTGGAGTGCTCCTTTATCCGGAGCCTCACATCTTGGTATATACTCGTTCGTTGCATACGTGTGTGTGTGTGTGTTCGGGGGTACGGCGGGGCCCGTCCCGTCATATGATTCTCGTTAGTTTGTTTAGAGGTCCGTAGACGTATATGTGGGTTGTGTGCCTACCCGTACGTACGGGTTTGTATGTTATATGCTTTGGGCGATCGCCTATCCGATAGCCTTGTCGGCTTTCGATATATATATATATATATATATATTGAGTTTGAGATGTGTTGTGATGGTTTGAAATAATTTGAGACAGCGTTTGATATTTGTATACGCGTAAGCCAGCTGTGTGTGATTCGGATTTGATAAGTGTGTTTGGGTGCCCAACTCGGGCACTAGTCACGGCCTACGGGGTTGGGTCGTGACAAAAGTGGTATCAGAGCGGTTTGTCCTCGGAATGTCTACAGGCCGTGTCTCGTAGAGTCTTGTTTATCGGTGTGTTGTGCACCACATCTATAAACAGGAGGCTACAGGACATCTAGGGTGTTACTTTTCTTTGAATCTTAGATCGTGCGATAGGGCTGTGCTATTAGGATGACTCTTTTCTGACCGATTGTTATATTTTTCGGCCGATGCCTCCGAAGAAGGCAACGGCCGCCTAGAAGGGCAAGGTGGTGGCAGGAGAGGCTAGTCGGGCACCGAGAGTTACACGGGCTCGAGCTCGGACTACGCCCGGTAGTGTGCTTCGGTCGGAAGGTTCGGCCACTCCGCCACCAAGGGATGCTAGAAAGTCCCTCGCCTCCGGCCCTCCCGGCCGGTTGCGAGGACGAGACGTCGAGGGAGGCCGTACGGTTGTTGACGACAATAGTGGGGGGAAGGTCGCGGACGCGGCAGAGGTGAGGATGATGACAGGCGTGATAGCCTGAGGGTTCGCGATTTCTTGACGTGTAACCCCCCTGAGTTTTTCGGGTCTAAGCCCGACGAGGACCCCCATGATTTCATTCGGCAGATGAGACGCTCATTGGGACGGTCGGGCTTCAGACCGAGTCCGTCGAGTTAGCCTCGCGCGGTTGCGAGATATTGCTCTTAATTGGTATGAGTCCCGGGAGCTATCCGGGGGGGGGGTGAGGGTGCTTCCCGCCCACGTGGGACGAGTTTGCCGCCTTTCTCCTCGTCACTTTCGCCCCGGAGTTGCGGAGGGCGAGGGTTGATAGATATATGATACGACAGAGGGGTCGGAGTGTCCGTGAGTATAATTTGGAGTTCGATTCTTATGCACTCTTTATATAGTGGCAGATATGGCCTTCCGAATGCGCATCGATACGTGATAGGATGGACGGCTACTTGATTGATAGCCGCATGACGATGGCGTCGCGACCGATATGGACATCGCCCGGCGCAGCGCACGCCCGAGGGGGATGGAAGACCGCATCCAGCGTATCAGTCCAGAGAGATCGTGATAGAGGCCGCCCGCGAGGCTAGATATATTCGGGAGATTATATCGTCCGGTGGATATTTCCCCGCCGCCGGCCGGGATACACGGTGTGGTAGGCGATTTGATGGCGTAGGACCGTCCGGGGGGACCGAGTTCCGTGGCCTTAGGTCCTCGGCAAGCGGAGGTATGGGATGAGACCATACCTTATGCCCCCACCGTGGGAGGCCACACCCGGGAGAGAGCCGCGTGCGGCCGGTGCTTGTTTTACCGTGGTCGTCGGTGGCCATCCGACGAGGGATTGCCCGCCAGGTTGGTTTGGGTGGTGCGGCTCGGTGCCACCGGTCAATTGCCGGCTCATCTTCTTCGGCCAGCTATGCGCCTATGGGTCGTGTGCCGCATCGCAGGCCGTGGCAAAGGTCGCGGCGGAGTCCCGCTCCACGGCCCTTCGAACCGCATATACGCTGGCGATGGCAAAGTGGATCCGGAGGCGGCACCGAATGCGGATATATAGTATATGAGCCTTTATTGTAATATTCTTGTATGTGTAATTGTTGTGTGAATGTTGTTTGATAGCGGCGAGTAGGATCCGAAAGCCGATAATTAGGTATTTGTAAATAACGCCGATCAAGGTATGTCCGTTACCTATATGGAATTTGGGTATCCGGAATGGGAAGTAGGCATGTCCGTAGGTGAGAAGTTAGTGTCGAGGGTTGAAGAGGGCTAAAATAGTAAGTGTGTTGAGAGCGTTTGGAAATACCGTAGAACAGCCTCTCTACCCCGGTATTATGTGATGAAAGTCATATGGATAAGGGACGCGATTATATTGGGGTAAAACATCGTATTTCATCGAGTTCCGAGGTTAAGCGTGCGGGGTGAGAGCAAATTCGGGATGGGTGACCCACAGGAAGTTTTTTTGGAAATCTTGCAAGTTCGGATGTAAGAGGCAAATGAGAAGCTAAGATTGCGGCATAATGTGTGATCGAAAAGTTGAAAGACGAGATCTAAGAAAAGGAGCAAAGAAGAGTTCGAATTAAAGAGAAATTAATGAGATAAAGGAGAAAAGAAAGAGTATGATTGGCAGGTACGACTACGTGTTATGGTAATAACGGGAATTTTCCCCGAGGTCCTTGTACGACCCTATAAGACTAGTTAAACATTCGAGGACGAATGTTCCAAAGGGGGGAAGGATGTTACATCCCGTATTTTGAACGTCGGGACGATTCGGGTTAACTATGATAAGTTAAGGGTAAGACCATTCGGGATACGAAGTCGAGATGTTTGACCTTCGATTTTGTCGTAAGACCTAGTGTATGTATGAGTTTGTTGGCATGGACGTTTAGGAAATTTTGGGACCAAAAGTGGAAATTTTGGAAGTTGAAAATTATTGAAAAAAAAATGGGCCATGTGGCCGGCCACCTTTTGAGTGGGCCATGGCCACATGGTTGGCCATTAAGGGTAATAAAAAGATGACAAGGTCATCTTATCTCTTCATCTTCATCCTTAGAGCTTTCAAGAAGTTTGGAGAAAAGAAAGAGAGAAGAGAGGGGTATAGTGTTCGGCCAAAGAGAAAAAAAAATAGAAGATCAAAATCCTTTCCAAAAAATATTTTCCTTAAGCTTTTCAATTCATTAGAAGGTGAATAACAACAAGGAGTGGTTGTTGGAGTGGAAGAATCAAGTGAAGAAGGTAAGAACTAATCCTCTTTTTCATGTATTTGAATGGTTTGTGCATACTATGGTATGTAGAAAATAAATGGAATTCATGAAAATATGCATGTTGGGGTGTTGGGCCGTGTAGGTGTATGTGTGTGGGAGTGATGGATTTGTTGCATGTAGCATGGTTTATGTGTGTTGTGGTATGTAAAAATGGGTGAAAATCATGAAAACATGGATGTCAAAGTTGAGCCGTGTATATTAGTGTTGTAGCCGTGTGGTGTGTTGTGTAGTAGTAGTAATGGATTAATTGTATTTAGTATGTTTGAGTGTTGTTATGAAGTGTAGAAATGGATGGAAGTCATGGAAGTTGTGTGATGTTGATGTACGAAATGGACAACTTTGTATGTTAAAGAATGAACTAAGTTTTATGTAGTATGTTTGGTTGTTTAGCGTGTTGAAACGAATAAAGATCATGAAGTACGTATGTTGGTGTGTTGGCATTTAATATGGCCTCTTATGGTGTCAAGGAATGAATTCGTTTTCTTGGAATTTTGGTTGTTGTTATGTGATTCCATGTTAGAAATGAGAGTTTAATGATTCAAGTGGTATGGTAAGTGTTATGGGCTGATTTGGAATGATTGTTGGTGTCGTTGTGTTGTTGAATTTGGCCGAGTTGAATTCTCGGGGTTGGTCCGTTTATAAAGGGAAGTTTTCGCCCAAATTTCCGTAGAACTATGTGTTAGTTTGAAAACGAGCTTCTTAATGCTTGGTTGACGTTGGTATTTATTGATGTTATGTAGATCTTGGAGAACTCGAGATATAGGTTTGATTGGATTAGCGTTGTGTGCAAGCGAGGTATGTAAAGCTTAACTCTTCTTTCTTTTGGCATGTCTTAGTTATACATAGGCTACGACTCTAGCCTCGAGGAAATTCTATTCACACAATCCCGAGCGTGTCTATGATTCGCGTTTGTCCCTTGGCATTCGTATGTTGATGTGAGAAAATATTGGTTTTGATGTTGTTGGAAAAAATTGATTTTAAAGTTGCATAAAAACTTGATTTTCAAAAAGAGCTTTATTCTTAAACGGTGTTGAACTACGAACCTATTGTAACTTTCGACTAAGGGCTCCGGATTGCCTCGATATCGTTGTGGGAGGTTGTATGACGTGTGATGAGTATGTTTTCCATAGGCGGGCTCGGCTCGGGTTGACACTCGTCCGTTGGTCCCGCGACCTTCCTTTGTACATTTCTAATGACGTTTGAAAGAGTTTGGTATGACGATTTTCCCGATTCCCAAGTATAGTCATTTTACTTACTTTTTTGACCCTATGACAACGATTTTATGCATATGGTTACTCACGACTCTGCTCGTGCGGTTTGTTGGTACATCGTTCGCCGGTTCCCGGGCCGGTTTTGTTATCGTGCGCACTATGATATATTCGTTGTTAGAAGCGTCGTGTTACGGTTCCGAGACCTCGCCGTAGGGGCGGTTCCGTTTATGGAGTTATCTTCGTGGATATGGCTTATGATGTGTTGTGATGATGTGTTGCGTTCGGGTTGTACTGAGATTTGAAACCTTTCCGGTGTTATGTTATGGTGGGCGGGCGACCATATTTTCTGTGCCCTTTTGCATGCTTTCTATTTTGAAAATAAAATTTGGCATTTTGGAAATGTACTTACTTTCGGTACTCCGAGCGTGACCTTCGTATTTATTTACTATATTTTCGCACGCTTTGCATACTCGGTACATCGCATCGACCCCTTTCTTCTCGGGGTCGCGTTCACGCCCGCGTACGTACGCCCGCTTGGCGATCCGCGTTTAGGAGACCTATTCTCGTCGTGTCGGGAGTGCTCCTTTCATCCCGAGCCTATATCTTGGTATATACTCATTCGTTGCATATGTGTGTGTGTGTTCGGGGGTACGGCGGGGCCCGTCCCGTCATATGATTCGTTGGTTTGTTTAGGGAGTCCGTAGATGTATATGTGGGTTATGTGCCTACTCCTACGTATGTGTTCGTATGTTATATGGGCGAACCTATTCGCCGTGGCGGCCTGTCGGCTCGCATGTATATATTTTGGGCCGTTGTGCCATTGATAGCCTCGCGCTTCTATGTATGTGTATGGTTGTGTTTCGAGACGGCGTTTGATATTCATATGTGCATAAGTGTGTGTGTGATTCGGGTTCGATAAATGCGTTTGGGTGCCCAACTCGGGCACTAGTCACGGCCTACGGGGTTGGGTCGCGACAAATTGGTTCGTGAAATTCATCAGTTAGTTAGCCGTAGAATTCGTTTGGACGATTCTGGAAATATTGGGGGTTTCTGTCCGAGAAGTTGCTGAATCATTGATTATGGAAAAGGCGAAACGGCGTCAGTTCAAGGATCCCATTCTAATACAGAGGTAGGTTATATGTTTCTGACGCTGCAGGGCTGCAGCGACCAATTATGAACGAAGTACGATACTCGGTATTCTATTCATCTTGGGTTTACTAAAATATATTACGATTTTAGATGTTTGTATGGGTAAGGACGGTATGAAAAGAGACACTGCAGAGTTCGTTGGCCAATTGCCAGCAAGTCAAGATCGGGCATCAAAAGCCCAGCGGATTTCTTCAGGAAATGAAAATTTTAGTTTGGAAATGAGAAACGATTAACATGGACTCTATTATAGGTTTACCGCGCACTCTGCGCGGGTGCGATTTTAATTGGATTATTGTTGACAGATTGACGGAATCAGCTCATTTCCTTCCGGTGGGGACTACTTATTCGGTGAGGACTATGCCAAATTGTATATTAAAGAAGTAGCAAGACTTCACGGAGTTCCCGTCTCTATTATAACCGACAGGGGTGCTCAGTTTACAGCTAACTTCTGGAGGTCGTTCCAGGAGGGATTGGGGACTCAGGTAAGTCTTAGCACAACATTCCATCCTCAGTCCGACGGACAGGCTGATCGGACTATTCAGACGCTGGAAGATATGTTGCGGGCCTGTGTTATTGATTTCAAAGATAGTGGAAGTGATCATTGCCGTTAATTGGATTTGCTTATGATAATAATGTGTATCGTTCCAACATCCAGATGGTATCATACGAAGCCTCATATGGCAGAAAATGCAGAACTCCGATTGGTTGGTTCGATGTGGACGAAACTAAATTAATTGGTCCAGATGTGATCTCGCACTTGACAAAGTGAAACTGATTCGAGAGCGACTATTGGTGACCTTTCTGAAATATTTCCAGTAAATGACATTCAGATGACGGAGGAATTGTCTTATGAGAAGCAACCTGTAGCTATTCTGAATTGTCAGGTGAGGAGGTTGTGTACCAGGGACATACCCTCTCTTAAGGTCTTATAGCGAAACGATAATGGAGAAGAAATGACACAGGAAGCAGACGGGAAAAAGAAGAAGAAATATCCTCATTTGTTCATTACACCTGCAGGTAAGCTAAAATTTTTAGATTTGTTATGTTGATGAATAAGTGATTTATATTTGCTTTCCAACTCCCCCGCTATGCTTATAAGGCCTTATAAGGCTAATCTAACATTTGAGGACGAATGTTATAAAGGGGGGGAGGATGTTATAACTCGTATTTTACACCTTTGGACACCTTGGGATTGTTGAGACAAATTAAGGACAATGTAATGTATTGATCTTGTTTGGTATATAAGTTGGTTATGAAAAATTTAGACGTGAAAATATTGGAAAAGACTAAGGGCAAAATTGGAATTTTGAAAATTGATTTCATGGATTAGCAAAAATATGGACAAAATAATTGGGCTTGAAAAATTTACAAAAAAAAATAAGCAAGCCAAGCCCAACCCAAAAGGGGTGGCCGGCCATAGCTTGAAGAAAATGGAAAAAAAATACCCAAGCCCATATAATTTGATCATGTGAGGAAATAATAGAAAGGAGCAATTATTCATTAAACCCCTTAGAACTTTCAAGACAAAGAATAGAAGGAGAAAAACAAGAGAAAATAAGAACAACAACAACAAGCCATTCGGCCAAGACAAGGGGAAAATCACCCCTCAAAATATTGTTCCAAAAATTATTTTCTTGTTATATTCCTACTAATTCAAGGCTCCTCTAAAACTTGGTGTAGTTGTTTTGGAAGATTGAGCATTAGTTTCATCAATCTCACACTTTGGACAAGTGAAGAACCAAGGAGAAAAAGGTAAGAATTAATCCCTTATTATTATGTTATGAAGGTTTGTTTGTGTTGTAGTATATGGAAACATGGAAGTTTGCAAAGTGGGTGTGCATGTGTGCATGTGGCCGTGTATATATGCTATGTTGTGTAGTTGGGATGAGTTGAATTTCTATGTTGTATTTTAGTTGTGGTTATTGTGGAGTTTGTATTGAAAATGAAAGTTGAATGAAAATTGGATGAAGTTGGAAAATTGCCATGTTGGCCGTGTGGTATATTGGTAATGAATAATGATGGATTTATTTTTGTTTAACATGTTAGTTGTGTTGTTGTGATCTTTACAATGTAAATGAAGATTATAGGGGTTAAGTTGGCACGAAAATGGAATGTAGAGAATTATGTCATATTAATGTGATTTTATGATATTAAGATAATGAAGTTGTTTAAGTGTAGATTATTGTTGTTGGTGATGAATTAGTGAGTAGAAAATGTGTTGGGATGGTTTTGTTGCACATATAGGAATTTTGGATGGAATATGGAATTGTTGAATATTGGCTATAAGGCTTGGAATATTCTTGGCTTATGTTTGAATGATCATAAATTAGTATTTGAGTATGAAAATATTGATATTGACTTATGAATGCAAGGTTAGATTTGGAGTGGTTGCATTATTTGGAAAAGAAAACTATTTATGTTAGAATGCGTTCTAGTCGATTCTTGATGTTGTTGGTGTTGTTGTTGGTATGGTTCTGCTAATTTGGCCTAGTTTAAATCTCGGGGATGTTGAATTTATAGGGGAAATCTTTGCCGAAATTTCAGTGAACAAAAATGGATTTAAGTTTGAATGCATAAAAGCTTGAAACTTATATTTGGCAACTATGACCAATTGTAGATTTTGAAGCAAACGGGATTTGAGTTTGGGCGAGCGTAAGAAGTGAAAAAGGTATGTAAAGCTATCCCTTTCCTTCTTTTGGCATGTCCTAGCCATACTAGGTTGAGATTTGAGCCTCGGGGGCAATTCTGTTCATCGAAATCCGAGTCTGATTTTAGGTACTATTCATTCAATGTAATTGAATTATAATTCTTATGTTTTGTTGGAAAACTATCCGAACATCCATAATTCGCACAAATGTGATAGAATCGTTTTGAAATCTACATGGATGACTCCATAGAGTCTAATGTTCGTAATTTGTGTCTGCCACCTCGACTTGACCCGAGGTAGGCCCACTAGTCCCGAGACTTCCTTCGTTTATCTTACTTGATCCACTTTTGTATGGTATAAAGAGGGGACCTTTGCCTACGCATTTAAGGCTCCGTTTGATTTGTTCTATAAGTTATTTGAAAGCTCCTAAATGTAAACGACACTAAATCTTCAAAAAATGGCTTATGAAGTATTTTTTCGAAAGTTTGGTAAATTTAAAGGCTCATACTTGTGTATACTATTCTGACATACTCGATACTTACTTTGAACCTTCTGACTTCAATATGTATAAGTATATGTATATGTGTATTTAATCGTCGAGTCTTGGAATCAAATTGTGTATATGCATATGGTTTCCGCACTACTCTGCTCGTGCCTATTACTATGATATCGTTCGCCGGTTCCGGGCCGGTTTGTGATCGTGCGCACTATGATAAATCTTCGGCGGTATCTTGTGTTACGGTTCCCGAGACCTCGCCATAGGGCCGGGTTCCGTTTATGGAGTTATGTTGTGATATGGCTTATGATATGTTTGATGATGTGATATGTTTGATGATATGATATGTTGTGTTCGGGGTGTACGGAGATTTGAAACCTTAACGGGTATGCGTGTGTGGCACCGAGCGTCGGAGTGGTGACCACGTTCGAGCCTTATGCATGATCTCTGTTTGCATTATGTACATATGTCTTGATGTGTTTGGTATATATTGATCGGTATTCTCTCCGTACCTTTCACCCGGTTATGGTTTGGATTTACGTACTCTATGCTTTACATACTCGGTACATCTTTTGTCGACCCCCTTTCTTCGGGGGCCGCGTTTCATGCCCGCGTACGGAGGTTCGTGATGCGCGGTGTAGGCCACACATTACGCTATTACGAGTGCTCCTTTTGGTCCGGAGCCTATACGTTGGTACCTATCTTCTGCGATGTTTATGCTTTTGTATATATGATTATTTGGGGTACGGCGGGGCCCTGTCCCGTCATATGTTTATGTTTCGGTTTGTAGAGGCCTGTAGTCATATATGTGGGTCATGGGTCATGTGTGTGTTCGTTTGTTTATGATCTGTGTCTGACAGCGGTCCCGTTTGCTACTATGGCCAAAACGGCCCATTTGTACGTATACGTGTATGTATACGCGTGTATATTCCGCCAATCTACCAGATTTGGATGCGGCCTAAATGGCCTGTATGTCTGTATGTGTGTATATCTGTTCGGCGATGTGTATTCCGCCGCCCCTTCTGACTATGATATGATAAAAATTTTTTGCACGCGCGACCGCTTAAGATAATATTTGCTTATAATCTGTTTGAGATGATTAACATAAAAGTTTGAGTTAGATAAAAATATGATGAGTTAGTATGTACGTCTGTTTGGGGTGTCCAAGTAGGACATCAGTCGCGGCCCACGGAGCTGGGTCGTGACATATTAATTGCAGAACAAAAATAGTTCGATTCAAATTCCTGGGATAGCCCGTGGTCGAATGGAAAGGTAATACAGCGTCTCCAAGAGGTAGGTTTATTTCCTACCTTAAAGCTAGGAAGATGATCGCAAAAGGCCTATATTTATCATTTAATCCGGGTTCATGACATTGAAGCAAAGCAACTGGCTCTTCAATCTGTTCGCGTAGTAAATGAGTTTCCGGATGTATTTCTAGATGAACTTCCAGGCTTTCCCCCGGAGCGAGAGATTGATTTTACTATTGATGTGTTGCCGGACATCAAACCTATATCTATTCCTCCCTATAGAATGGCTCCTGCAGAATTGAAAGAGCTAAAGGCGCAATTGAAAGACTTGCTCGAGAAGGGATTCATTAGACCCAGTTCATCATAAGAAAGAAAGATGGTTCTTTACGAATGTGCATTGACGATCAAGAATATATATCCTCTTCTGAGAATCAATGATTTGTTTGATCAATTACAGGGTGCCAAATGGTTTTCCAAAATAGATCTGAGGTTAGGTTATCATCAAGTGAGAGTTAGAGAAAAAGACAATTCGAAGATAGTTTTCAGGACCAGATATGGTCATTATGAATTTCGAGTAATGTCATTCGGGTTAACAAATGCCCCAGCGGTGTTCATGAATTTGATGAATAATGTGTTCGGGCCTTTCTTAGATTTAGTTTTGATAGTGTTCATTGATGACATTCTAGTACATTCTCGGACTGAAGTAGAACATGCAGATCATTTGTGTACTGTCATTGGAATTCTTCAGGCTCGTGAATTGTATGCTAAATTTTCAAAATGCGAATTCTAGCTGAATTCGGTAACTTTTTTGGGCCATATTATTTCAGCTGACGGCATCCGAGTTGATACTAAAAAAATTGAGGCTATAAGGACTTGGCCAAGGCCTACAACGCCTACAGAAGTCCGTAGCTTTTTGGGTTTGGCAGGCTATTATAGAAGATTTGTGGAAGGATTTTCTTCTATTTCTGCACCACTGACGAAGCTAACTCAGAAGTCAGCAAAATTTCAGTGGATCGATGCTTGTGAACGCAGTTTCCAGGAATTGAAGGATAGGTTGACTTCAGCTCCAGTTTTAACCCTTCCAGAAGGGGCCGATGGTTATGTTGTGTATTGTGATGCCTCCGGTGTTGGATTGGGTTGTGTGTTGATGCAGCACGGTAAGGTTGTCGCCTATGCTTCTAGGCAGTTGCGGAAGCATGAGAAGAATTATCCAACTCATGATCTCGAATTGGCTGCAGTTATTCATGCACTAAAGATGTGGAGGAACTATTTGTACGGCGTCCATGTTGATATCTACACGAACCACAAAAGTCTCCAATATATCTTCAAACAAAAAGAGTTGAATTTAAGGCATAAACGGTGGTTAGAGCTATTAAAAGATTATGATGTGAGATTATTTTGTATCACCCCCGAAAAGCAAATGTAGTGGCGGATGCACTTAGGCACAAATCAATGGGTAGTCTATGTGATGTCTAGCCAGAGAAGAAAGAATTAGTCCATGAACTCCACCTGCTAGCTAGCCTAGGAGTTTGCTTAATGGACTTGGGTGACACAAGAGTTATTTTGCATAACCCAGTTGTTTCATCTCTAGACGTGGAAGTGAAAGAGTGCTAATATAAAGATCCCAAGTTGAGCCACTATAGAGACATACTTTCCCAGAAGGAGAAGTCACCATTTGAGATCTCTGCAGATGGGGTTCTTAGATACCGGGGCAGATTGTGTGTTCCAAATATTGCGGGATTATGTCATCAGATTCTGGAAGAATCTCATTACTCTCGTTATTCTATTCATCCAGGAGCAACCAAAATGTATCATGATCTCAAGTTAATGTACTGGTGGGATGGAATGAAGAAAGATATAGCAGAATTTGTAGCCCAGTGCCCCAATTGTCAGCAAGTGAAAATTGAGCACCAAAAACTGGGAGGATTATTGCAAGCTATGGAAATTCCAACTTGGAAATGGGAGGTCATCAACATGGATTTTATTGTAGGTTTGCCTCATTCCCGGCACAAATATGACTCCATATGGGTAATTGTTAACAGACATACAAAGTCAGCTCATTTTCTACCAGTTAGGACTACATACGCCGCAGAGATTATGCAAGGCTAAATCTTAAAGAAATAGTACGACTTTATGGAATTCCTGTATCGATTATTATCAATAGAGGAGCACAATTTATGGCTGAATTTTGGAAGTCTTTTCAGGAAGGTTTGGGAAATCAAGTGATGTTTAGCATAACATTTCACCCACAAACGGATGAGCAAGCTGAACATACTATTCAGACTCGGGAAGATATGTTACGGGCATGTATACCAGACTTCGGAGGTAGTTGGGAAAGATCAAGCCTATCCGAGACCGATTGTTAACAGCCCAGAGTCGCCAAAAATCGTAAGCAGATAATCGTCGACAGAACTTAGAGTTCCAAGTCAATGATTGCGTATTCCTGAAGGTATCACCGATAAAGGGCGTGATGAGATTTTGCAAGAAGGGAAAATCGAGTCCTCGATAGATTGGACCTTATAAGGTAGTCCGCAAGTGTCACGACCCAACCCCGTGGGCCGTGACTGGTGTCCTACTTGGACACCCATACGTACCTACCCAACAGATCCGACATGCCAAATAGCTAACCCGTTTAACATACATAAATCCAATACAGCCATAAGGTGCATCGCACGAACATACATATACATATACATACTGACAATTATACAGAAGCCGTTAGGGCTATTATAACAGACAGAGTCGCATATCACACACACTTACCTGAACGGTGATAACCCCACACCTTACGTACATGTCTCGTGACCTCTAACATACGGATCGAATCGAAGGCGAGAATCGAAGACGGGACGGGGCCCCGCCGTACCCAAATGATCATATATACGGAACAACGGACAACGAAGATATATACCAAAAGTATCGCTCTCCGGATCGAAAGGAGCTCTCCGGACGACAGACCAATATCCTAAAGCGGCGGCGTACCGTGCGCGCGTCGTGCACTGTGGGCATGTAACACAGCCCCCGCGAAGCAAGGGGGTCAGTACGAAGATGTACCGAGTATGTAAAGCGGAAACATAACATACATAATTAAAATACCCCGAGTCAGATGTGTAAAATCGTAACAGACGAAAATACAGAAATAGAGCGAACAGAATCGGATTCGTAGCGGAGTCAGACTTACGGAGCGTACGGACAGATTCTCAGACAGAATCGGATCTCAAATGTATAGCAGACAGAATTAGAATACGGGTCAGACGTACAGAAATGTGACAGACAGAATCAGAGTCCAAATGTGACGAACGAATCAATCGAGTCATAAATCGGACATACGTAAATCGGAATCCAACGACGTATCCCGCCCTTTAATAAGGGAATCGAATGCGTATACGGAGTCGGTGGATAATCATATCAAATGCCATCACGGCCGCCATCCCCATAATATCACATAATCAGATCATAATCATAATCGGATCCGAATCAGATACAGACAGATCCCGGCCCGCACAATCCGAGGGACGCGGTGAATAATGCAGTGAGGTGCACGAATCACAGAACCTGGCCCGGGCGCAGTGAAGGAAGCGTTGAGGCATCCACGAACAGACAAATGAGAAACCATACACATACAGACCGACGTACAGACGTAATCAAACTGAAATAGTTCAGAAAGTAAGTCAAATCAGAATAAGCAGATCGTATCAGAACAGAGTATCCAGAATTGCTCCAGAGGTCGGAATAATATTCAGATTCAGGAAGACAGTCATAATACTTCTTAGTTAGCGGACGGAACATAATTAAGAGTTACTTATGAAAATCAGACAGAAACAGATCGATTTGAACCATACCGGGAGTATCAGGGTATTGTGGGCCCACCTCGGACCCAACCATAGTACAATACATAAATTATGGATAATAACCCTTAGGGAGTCGTTCATAATCATCTTAGGGTGTTTTGACTCCATTTATGGAAAATACATACTTATAGATCAATCTTAGAAGAAATTGGTTCAATCTTACTGACGGATTTTGCGCTAATTTCAATCTCGAATTGTGGGTAGCAGAAGGGTCATCGAGGCTCGCTGTCAAGCCTGTTAGACTCAGAACATGCCATAGAAAGATAGGGAAGGCTTTACATACCTGGATTACGCCTTACGCTCCTCAAATTTCCGTTCCCGTTTCGTCCAAAACCGCAAATGGTCATTCTTACCAATTACTATTCATGCAAACTAATATTTCAACTTGGGGTTATACTTGACTACCGAAATTTCGGCAAAGACTTCCCCTATGAATCCAACGCCCCGAGACGTAGCTCGGCTTAATATATCAACAACAACAATCCAACAACAACATTAATAACAACAACAATCGAACTAGAATGCATTCTAACATAATTAGTCTTCTTTCTTCATAAAGCAACAACTTCCAACTAACTTCACATTTCCAAACTAATATCAACGTTCTCATACTCATTCAAGAGCATTCAAATACAATTCGGGAGCATTTCGCATTATTTCACAAATTATACAAAAATTCCACCGAAACTATAATTCGTTCAAAATTTCCAACTTCCAACATAAACTTCCATAACATATTTTTACCTTTCAATTCCGTTAACAACTATCATAATTTGCATCTTACAATTTCATTTCCATGTTCTATAGGTCACGGCCAATATCCATTATTCCCAAATTCATTCGAATTCATTTAACTTTCATTTCCAACATGAATTCCATCATAACCGCAACTAAAACACCATACAAAATTCAACTCGTCAATTCAATACATAACCATGCACATACACTACATATACACACACATACACACGGTTTACACACTACAATTCACAACACACAAATTCCTCACATTTACATAAGACCATAACAACATAATCAACATACTAACAAGTTTAACAATTTTCCTTCATGCAACCACCTACAACACACAAGCACACACACCACATGCATACAACACTTCCATAATTCTCATGCACTCTACACATACTACAACACATACATAATTCCTCCAACATAAAAATAAGGATTCTTACCTTTTCCAACAAATTCTTCACTTGCCACTAGAATTGTTCTCTTGCCAAGATAATTATGCCAAGTTGTAGGCAATCTTGCACTTAGTAATAATCCCACAAAAATGAATTTTTGAACCAAAGGATTAGTTCCAAGAATTTTTCTCTTCTTTTCTTTTCCTCTCTTAGCCGTGAGCTTCCTCTCTTATTTTTCTTGATTCCTTTTGATTTTTCTTGAATTTTCTAGAGAGGAACACATAGATATATTTGTCCCTTAATGGATCACATGCTTGGCACATGCCAAAATTTATTAGTTGGGGTGGGTTTGGGCCTTAGAGTGGCCGGCCACCCCTTCAAATTTTGGGCCTCATTTCCTTTTAATTTGTTAAGCCCAATTCCTTAAGAATCATATTTTGCAATTCCCGAAACAAATTTCCATAATTCCAATTTTGCCCTTAGGCCTTCTCCAACATTCTGGCATCCAAATTTCCATAACCGACATGCCTACACTTAAGAAAAATCCAAACATGACCTCATTCCTTATAGGTCAAGGTTACTTCCAAACTTTCGAATACGCAAAAATGCCGGATGTAACATCCTCCCCCCCTTTAAAACATTCGTCCTCGAATGTTGAATTAACCCCGTGGTAGATCAAACTGAGCTGGGGAAGACCTTTATCAACTACACATTTGCACTTGGTCGCAGAACTTGTAACGGCCTTCTTTTTTTCCAATTTTCATCCATCTCTCTTCGACACCACTGCATTAGGGCTGTTCGTATCGTCTTAAATCGAATCTGTGGCGGACAGAATCTTAACCAGAACCAGAAGGTCAAACGGACGTCAGACGGAGTCTTATCCGGAGTCAGAAGCACGAAAGTGCGGCAGACCGAAGCATAATCCGACGTGTCTTAAGCGGTCTCAAAATCAGAGCCAGACGTACAGAGGTATATCAGACGGATCTATAATCAGAGTCAGACATATAGAGGTTTATCGGACAGATTCGAAATCAGAATCAGACGTATAGACACATATATCAGACAGATTCACAGCTGAGGTCAGGCGTACAGACGTATGTCAGACAGATTCGTGATCCGGGGCAGATATACAGAAATATATCAGACAGATTCGTACCAGAGTCAGATGTACAGAAATTCATCAGACAGATTTGAAATCAGAATCAGACGTACCGAAGGATATCTGACAGAATCATGATCGGAGTTGGACGTACAGAGGTATGTTAGACAGACACGTAGTCGGGTTCAGAAGCACAGGAGTGTAGTAAACAGAGCTTCACCGAAAACAGGGGTGCAGAAATGTGGCGTACAGAATTGCGACCATAGTCGAACTGCCTTTTTAGAATCCCTAATCACTCCACATACTCAAATTCCACTTAAGTTACCCCAACTTCGCATTTAGTCTCCATATCCATATTTGTGAAAAATTCCGACATACTTCCTGGGGGTCACCCATCCCGGATTGCTCGGTTTCAAAGACGCTTAACTTCGAAACTTTTATGCATTCGGATGTGTTACCAGTAATATCACTGCGTCAATTGCCTCACACAATCTTTGCCACGTAATTTAGGGCCGTTCAGCACCTTAATAAATTTTTCAGAAATTTTCGTAGCGGGTCCCACCCCGGTCCAAATTACACAATTACCATATTGCCCTTCCGGGTTTCTCATATCTACTTCACTTGCACTCATAATTTATCCTCCACTCGGGATTTCTAGATTTATACCGCTGGGCGGGGACATCTCAGTCGTCCCTACTGACACCGAATAATATTTTACAAAAATCATACACACATAAGAAATTCTAGGAACTCATATACTCATGAAATACTCAATTTCGAATCCGACTCGGGAGCCGCCGTGAGAGGTGTGTCCATCATCATCCTCGTCTGTCTGCTCCCTACCTACCTGGCCTCCACTATAACCAGCATCTGAGTCGGAGGGGGTATCGAGTGGACGATCAGACAAATCCCGGCTCACTGGTGACCAGATCAAAGAGAAAGCCAGAGCACTCTCCGAGGTAGCCGGGCTGACACGGTGCTCATTAGCAGAAATAACTGGCGTACCATAAGAAATCCTCTCCTCCGTAGTCCCAGAAGAAGGCTCCGATAGGTCTGCCTCATAACTATCCTCCTCCGTGGAGGTAAGAAGCTCCGGAGGGGTCATCGCCTGATCCTCCGAGATATCTGTGTCATAACCATCCTCCACGGGATCCTCTGCTCCAGGGATCGGAGACTCTGGAGGAATCATAGGTGGGTCCTCAGACGGATCCGTGTCGTAGCTATCCTCCGAAGGATCCTCCGAGGGGTCTGTATCGTAGCCGCCCTCCGCAGAATCCTCTGCCCTGGGGGTCAACATCTCCGGAGGAATCGTCGCTGGGTCCTCCGAAGGATCGGTCTCAATCGAATAACTGGGGCTTCGCCTACTCGGCCCCGGTGACATCCTGGGGGCCTTCTTGGCACCCCCATCTCCATCATCAGACGCTGCCCTCTTCATCTTGTTCCACCCTACAATCACCTGCAAGGAGAGGGTCAGAAATAATTTCCCAAAAATGCTGACGTTGTCGCTCTTTGGAGCCTCGCTGCATATACAGCAATTCGTTAGAAGGACCCATTCTATTACATACAGCTCTATCGCACGATCTAAGATTCCAAGAAAGGGTAACATAACATCCTAGATGTCCTGTAGCCTCCTGTTTATAGATGTGGGGCCCAACACACCGATAAACAAGACTCTACTAGACACGGCTGCGCACAGACATTCCGAGAACCGACCGCTCTGATACCACTTTTGTCACGACCCAACCCCGTGGGCCGTGACTGGTGTCCTACTTGGACACCCATACGTACCTACCCAACAGATCCGACATGCCAAATAGCTAACCCGTTTAACATACATAAATCCAATACAGCCATAAGGTGCATCGCACGAACATACATATACATATACATACCGACAATTATACGAAGCCGTTAGGGCTATTATAACGTACATGCAGTCGCATATCACACACACTTACCCGAACGGTGATAACCCCACCCCCACGTACATGTGTGCGCGGACCTCTAACATACGTATCGAATCGAAGGCGAGAATCGAAGACGGGACGGGGCCCCGCCGTACCCAAATGATCATATATACGAACAACGGACAACGAGAAAATATATACCAAAAGTATCGGCTCCGGATCAAAAGGAGCTCTCCAACAGCAGACCAATATCCTAAACTGGCGGCGTACCGTGCGGCGCGTCTGTACCTGTGGGCATGTAACACAGCCCCCGCGAAGCAAGGGGGTCAGTACGAAGATGTACCGAGTATGTAAAGCGGAAACATAACATACATAATTAAAATACCCCGAGTCAGATGTGTAAAATCGTAACAGACGAAAATACAGAAATAGAGCGAACAGAATCGGATTCGTAGCGGAGTCAGACTTACGGAGCGTACGGACGGATTCTCGGATTTAATCGGATCTCAAATGTATAGCGAGTACGAGAATTAGAATACGGGTCGGACGTACGTAAATGTGACGGACGTAATCGAGTCCAAATCGGACATACAGAATCGTAACGTGACGTAATCATGCATGCGAGTCATAATCATATGCGTACGGACATATCGAAATCGGATCCCGTCACATACGGACGATCCCGGCCTTTTCGCCCCTTTAATAAGGGACGCGGTAAATAACCCCTCGTAGTACGGGACGCGGTGGATAGACGAATCGGATCAAATGCCATCCCGGCCGCCATCCCCATAATATCACATAATCGATCATAATCATAATCGGATCCGAATCGGATACGACAGATCCCGCCCGCACAATCCGAGGGACGCGGTGAATAATGCGGAGGTGCACGAATCACGAACCCGGCCCGGGCGCAAATGAAGGAAGCGTTGAGGCATCCACGAACAGACAAATGAGAAACCATACACATACAGACCGACGTACAGACGTAATCAAACTGAAATAGTTCAGAAAGTAAGTCAAATCAGAATAAGCAGATCGTATCAGAACAGAGTATCCAGAATTGCTCCAGAGGTCGGAATAATATTCAGATTCAGGAAGACCGTCATAATACTTCTTAGTTAGCGGACGGAACATAATTAAGAGTTACTTATGAAAATCGGACGAAACAGATCGATTTGAACCATACCGGGAGTATCAGGGTATTGTGGGCCCACCTCGGACCCAACCATAGTACAATACATAAATTATGGATAATAACCCTTAGGGAGTCGTTCATAATCATCTTAGGGTGTTTTGACTCCATTTATGGAAAATACATACTTATAGATCAATCTTAGAAGAAATTGGTTCAATCTTACTGACGGATTTTGCGCTAATTTCAATCTCGAATTGTGGGTAGCGAGAAGGGTCATCGAGGCTCATTGTCAAGCCTCGTTAGACTCGAACATGCCATAGAAAGATAGGGAAGGCTTTACATACCTCCGGATTACGCCTTACGCTCCTCAAATTTCCGTTCCCGTTTCGTCCAAAAACTGCAAATGGTCATTCTTACCAATTACTATTCATGCAAACTAATATTTCAACTTGGGGTTATACTTGACTACCGAAATTTCGGCAGCACTTCCCCTATGAATCCAACGCCCCCGAGACGTAGCTCGGCTTAATATATCAACAACAACAATCCAACAACAACATTAATAACAACAACAATCGAACTAGAATGCATTCTAACATAATTAGTCTTCTTTCTTCATAAAGCAACAACTTCCAACTAACTTCACATTTCCAAACTAATATCAACGTTCTCATACTCATTCAAGAGCATTCAAATACAATTCGGGAGCATTTCGCATTATTTCACAAATTATACAAAAATTCCACCGAAACTATAATTCGTTCAAAATTTCCAACTTCCAACATAAACTTCCATAACATATTTTTACCTTTCAATTCCGTTAACAACTATCATAATTTGCATCTTACAATTTCATTTCCATGTTCTATAGGTCACGGCCAATATCCATTATTCCCAAATTCATTCGAATTCATTTAACTTTCATTTCCAACATGAATTCCATCATAACCGCAACTAAAACACCATACAAAATTCAACTCGTCAATTCAATACATAACCATGCACATACACGGCTACATATACACACACATACACACGGTTTACACACTACAATTCACAACACACAAATACATTTATTTCATAAGACCATAACAACATAATCAACACACTAACAAGTTTAACAATTTTCCTTCATTTATTTCAACACACAAGCACACCATACGGCCACCAACAACACTTCCAAAACTCTACACATACTACAACACATACATAATTCCTCCAACATAAAAATAAGGATTCTTACCTTTTCCAACAAATTCTTCACTTGCCACTAGAATTGTTCTCTTGCCAAGATAATTATGCCAAGTTGTAGGCAATCTTGCACTTAGTAATAATCCCACAAAAATGAATTTTTGAACCAAAGGATTAGTTCCAAGAATTTTTCTCTTCTTTTCTTTTCCTCTCTTAGCCGTGAGCTTCCTCTCTTATTTTTCTTGATTCCTTTTGATTTTTCTTGAATTTTCTAGAGAGGAACACATAGATATATTTGTCCCTTAATGGATCACATGCTTGGCACATGCCAAAATTTATTAGTTGGGGTGGGTTTGGGCCTTAGAGTGGCCGGCCACCCCTTCAAATTTTGGGCCTCATTTCCTTTTAATTTGTTAAGCCCAATTCCTTAAGAATCATATTTTGCAATTCCCGAAACAAATTTCCATAATTCCAATTTTGCCCTTAGGCCTTCTCCAACATTCTGGCATCCAAATTTCCATAACCGACATGCCTACACTTAAGAAAAATCCAAACATGACCTCATTCCTTATAGGTCAAGGTTACTTCCAAACTTTCGAATACGCAAAAATTGTTGTGATATTGTAGCCCTGTGTGGCAATGTTATTTTGGGTTGCAGTGATAGGATGGTAGTGCCATATTACAGGGAAAACTCTGGCAAAATTTTTATAGGCTTCCCGAGAACTTAACATTCGAGGACAAATGTTCTTAAGGGGGGGGGGGGGGGAGTGTTACACCTCGAAAATTTCATGTCGTTGTGTTGTAAGTAGACTAACGCGAGCTTAAGGTCAATATCAAGCTCTTATGACGAGAAAAAGGATACTTGGTAATTATAGAGTGCATACGATGGGATTTCGAAGCTATATGGATTGGTGAAATAAGGTTTGATAAGGCCAAGTGAAGTATAAGTGGTGTTTAGGAAAGGTTTCGCAAACTATCGAGCCCAGGATTGATTAGTAAAGTCTTGGGAAGAAGTTATAACGATACTTAGGTGGTTAATGAAGTGTTAAACAAGTGTTAAGAAGGTTCCATAAGGATTGGAGATCAAATGAATCGACGAGAACAAGTTCGGGAAGAAGGTGGATTATACGACCATTTATACGGTCCGTAAAATATTATACGGTCCGTATAATGGTCCGTATAACAATTACAGTGAAGGGCCATCACTGATGGAGTTATACGGTCACTTATACGGACCGTATAAGGGTCCGTATAATCCCATCAGGCTAAGTTAATTTCCAAGTATAAATATAAGTCCCACTGTCTAATTTCTCATTTTATCATCTTCTCCACTTCTCTCAAGACCTCTAGAAGGTTCCATACATTTCCCCAACATAAATTCAAGGTGAATCAAAGATCAAACACCAATAATTAGTGGAAACAAGTACAAGGATGCTAACTAGGGTTCATGGAAGCTAGAAATTTCCCTGAAAATTAAGTTAGGGTTTTCTCCAAGTGAAGAATTTTCCTCCACAGCCCGTTCCTACATAATCAAAGGTGAGTTTTGTATTCATTTTATGTTAATAAGTGTACTGAATGGTTGAATGACTTGGATTGAGGAAGAAAGTAGAGTATGGAAGTTCAAATATGGAAATAAGGGTATTCTTGAATAGTAACTTGACATAAATTATGATTCTTGACATGCCATGAGTAAAATCTTGTTGTGAATGATGCAAATGGTGTTAAGGAGGTATGATATGAGAATGGATACGGTATTGTGCCATAGTTATGGTTATGAATGATTTTGATAAAGAATGTTGAGAATTGAGTAATTTCTAGCTTGATGAAAATTATTGACTATGATATTGTGAGTGTTGTTATTGATGTTTGGGAGTTGTATATTATATGGAGAAAGTTGTAGAAATAAAGGAAGTCTTTGCTCAATTTTTGTTAGTCCTTAGTCGCCTTAGCTTAGCTTCAAGTATGTTTCTGGTTATCTAATCATAGTACGAATTCTTTTGATTGTAGAATCGTGAATTTGGAGGGAAGCGTTTAGTCGGAAAAGTTAAATAGGGGTAAAGGTATGTAAGGTTAGTCCCCTCTTTTTTTTAAGGCATGATTCCTATAATATGACTTCCTTTATCTTTCCATGACTCTCTTATATTCCAGAAACGATGAGTGTATGATTATTAAGAGCTACTCATGAGATAATGATAATAGACGTGTTATGAATATGATAATGATGATGATGAATCCAAGTCTAGAGACTCTAAAGCTATTCTTGTGAAGCTTATGATCCTTATATGATTCCTTGATGTTATTCATTGTTGTTAGGCTCACCTTATGATGCGATTTCTTTCAAGGTGAGACATGATGATCATGACTACTCCAAAATGGAATCGGGGGTTCTCGGCCTTACGTCACCTCGATAGAGTTATAGCTTTTACTTGTGTTCTTATGCATGCCTTATCATAAGTATATAATGATGTGATTGCACCGTGACTATGGCCGGGAAGACACCTCTAAGGCGGGCGGCAGATACACGATGTCTAGATGGCATGGGCAGACACCACTAGTGGATGGCTTGAGATGTTTACCCCAGACGCGGGAGGCCCGGACACCGGCTAATGATGATCACACCATACCTAAATGGTCGGGCAGTTACATATATATGCTTACATGATATGATGTTGATTACCATATAAGTTAGCATGCATGATTTCGCCTTAAGAGGCAATCAGTTACAAGTTATCTTTTTATCTTGTATTCTTGTATCTTTTTATCATGTTATCATGTATGCCTTACATACGCAGTACATTTTTCGTACTGACGTCCTTTCTTTTTATGGACGTTGTGTTCATGCCCGCAGGGAGGCGACCCAAATCTTTAGGAGTTATATCAGCTTATACAAAAGCACCCCACTACTCCGGAGGTGCAGCTTATTGATGCATTCTTTTATGTTCATATTTGGGTATGATGGGGTCTTGTCCTATCCGTAAGTCTCCGTACTCCAATAGAGGCTCGTAGATACGTATGCGTGGGTAATAGATGTCTCAGGAATACACCAGTGTATGTTTTGTATATCATTTTGGTAGCCTCATGGGCTGATGTGTATCTATATATTTATGTTTTGTAAATGTAGATAACCATCTTATGCTAAGTTTCGTGTTGGGAATAATGTGTATTCAGGATGAGTTTGATGGCAAGTATGATCGGTGGTGCTCGGTAGGGTAGCTCCGGGTACCTGTCATGGCCCCTAGTCGGGTCGTGACAAAAGTGGTATCAGAGCAGTTCCATCGTAGGGTGTGTCTACGAGCCGTGTCCAGCAGAGTCTAGTTCATGGGTGTGAAGCGCGCCACACTTATAAGCAAGAGGTTGCGGGGCATTTACGAATAATGACCGTCTTTCTTCTTCATTGATCGTACGATAGAGCTATAGTATAAGATTCCCCTTTTCGCTAATTTTGCGTTATGACTTCAGCGATGCCGGTAAACATGAAAGCAACACCCGCCCAGAAGGGCAAGGCTACGACAGAAATAAGGATGGAAAAGGAGCCACCAATGTATATAGAAGAAGGTGAATCCCATAATGAGGCTCCATACCATACCTCCCACAGTCAGCTTATTCTAGGAGAACAAGAAGGGGTCTCTACTCCAGCTCCTATGCCTCCAGTTCCCCCACCAGGTGATTTGGGTCAACAGATGATCGAGGGTATCCAGTTATTGACTCAGTTAGTTGCTGCCCAGGCCCAGCGACAGGGTGCGGGTTCCGGTGATAGGGCGGTTAGTGCAAGGGCCCGTGATTTCATGAGTCTAAATCCTCCAGAATTTTTCGGGTCAAAGCCGGATGAAGACCGGCAAGGTTTTATAGATGAGATGTTGACGACGCTGAGGATTATCCATGCTTCCGATACAGAGTCCGTGGAATTGGCATCTTATAGGCTCCGTGATATGGTAGTTCTTTGGTATAATAATTAGATCTCTTCAAGAGGGGAAAATGTGCCTCTCCCGGTTTGGCAAGAGTTCGTGAATCCTTTTATCCGTCATTATTTGCCACCCGAGGTCCGTTGGGCCAGAGAAGATAAATTCTTGAATCTTAAGCAAGGGAATATGAGTTCCTGAGAGTACAGCCTTCATTTTAATTCATTGGGTGGGTATGCCCCGACGATGGTAGCGGATATGGGAGATAGAGTACATTGATATGTGAGTGGCTTAGGGCCACATTTGTTCAAGGATTGCTTGACAGCATTACTACAGGAGGGGATGGACATTTCCCGTATTCAGGCTCACACCTAGAATTTAGAAGAGCAGCAACAGCCACAAAGGGGTGAGCGCGAGATTAATAGAGGACAAAGCAAAGGGCCAGATCTATTGGTTCTAGTAGTGAGTACAGAGGGGGTCAGAGGCAGTCATATTCCAGATATTCAGGTCAGTCTGCGACTAGTGCACCTACTTGATTCGCGGGCAGGAGATTTGATCTCCCCATTTATTCAGGACTGGGTCAGAGCTCGAGAGTTTCGGGTTCCCAGTTTGGAGGTGATTATAGCCGGAGGAGACCAATGGTTCCACAATGCAGCCAGTGTAAGAGATTACATTCGGGTCCGTGTCGTCAAGGCTCAGATGCTTGCTATGCTTGTGGTCAGGTTGGGCATATGATGCGTGATTACCTGTCGATGGGTGTTAGAGTTTGGGCCCTGCTCGCGGGATCAGTAGCTGGTTCTTCCTTGTCCGTGCGCCCGGTAGGGCAGACTTCAGCAGTGTCACACCCCGTGTTTTCATGCGTTGGAAAGTGTGTGAGTTAAATGACATTAGTAACGGAAATGAGGTTATCCCCCAAGTTTATAGGTGGTTAGAGTGACGGTACAGATGTATCGTAAGGATTAGAAGTTAAACAAATAGAAGAAAATAAATTTAGTCAAGATTCAAAATTTTTTTGAATGAAATACGGTCCAAGCTATAATATCCCATATTTTGGACCAGGAAATTGAACCGTCAAACATGAGCAAATTTAACCGAGCCCAGAGAATTTGGTCATATTCAAGCATGAAAATCAAGAACTCGGTGTAGACAAGGAATGAAGTCTCGAAATGATTTAAGACAAAAAGGCTTGATGACGATGATTGAAAATAATATTTTATGTGTGGCAAATGAGGCTATGGACTAGTATTATAACACATGGCCATGATAATAAGTATTGGAAGTCCGCTAAAATGATTACTATTTAAATAAATCATGGTCAAGAAATTAATTATGAGGATTCATTATAGGAGAATGGTGCATATTTATTAACAATGAGATAAGAGTCATTTTGAGTGGCTTTATGTCAAGCCGTGTGACCAACTTGCTGGCACAAAATAAGATAAGAATGGAAGGGGGCCAACAACCCACTTAGTGGATTAAAGATATGAGATATATCTTTATATCTTTACGAAGTAAATTCTATAATTTCATTTGGGTCTCTTTGGAGAGGAAGCCAATGAAATAAGAACATAACAGACATGGAAAGGTTGCTCTTGGTTCAGTTATTATGAAAAGAGTTTATTTGAAATAGGAAAAACAAATCTGATCTCTTCCATTGATGTAGCAGCAACAAGACTTTAAATGGTTAGAGCATCAACGCGACTTTCAGTTGTAGAAGAAGCAACATGGCTTGGCATTTTAAGGAAGAAAAGTGTAATTTTCTCAAGAAAAATATTGAAAAATATTCCGATGTTGCTCACTATTTCTATCTCATCGTTCCGTTTTACCGCGTTGTTGAATTCGGACTTTCTTCGAAGTGAAGTAAGGTGGAAGAAGAGTACTTCTTGGCATATAAGGTAAGAAATCCTCTCTCCTAGATATATTTAAATTCACCCAGGCCATAGCTAAATAGTGAGAAGAGAACTACGCGATTAATAGCGGGAAATCGTATTTTGATGTTGTTGTTAGCTTATGGGCTGTTTGGTGGCTGTTTTGGAACTTGTTATTGTTGTGTTGTTGAGATAATTTCCTTGTTTATGGAAAGTAGTTGATATTGTAATTGTGGGCTATTTTGAGAGTGATCTAGAGGTGGATTTGATTCTAGCTTGATATGAAATTGTTGGTATTGTTGTTGTTGGTACTGTGGTTGATATTTTTTCTGATTGGAATCTCGGGGATTGTTAAGTTTTCAGGGGAAATGCTACCCGAATTTTGTTAAGTAATGTGCTAGCTTAAACTTTGGATTATGAGCGTACGGTAGTTAATACTTGATATCAATAATGTTGTTGTAGATTGGGAAGCTCGGGATCTGATTTGTGGTTAGCTTGGAGCGGATAAGGTATGTTAAGGCTATTCCCTTTTCTTCTTTTGGCATGGTCCTATGAAACGAACGACAGCGCATAAACTCCAAATGTGACTCCTACTCTTAGAATATCAGAATGACATATATCCTTGTTTCCAAAGGCTATCTTATTGTATATTATTTCATGTCTATAATTCCAAAGGCTTCACATATTGATATTAGTTCTTCTTAATGGTACTTGAGGATCTTACGTTTCTATATCATATCAAGGGTCCTATAAGAGTCTTATGAGTCTCACTTGCATTCATTTGCATCTATATATATGTATACACTATTTTACTCCACCGAGCCACGCTATAGTTGGTCGGGTACGACACGTAGATGTGCAACTACTGATCAGTTGGCTATTCACACCGAGTCCTGATACAGGCTGGGTACGTTATACACACCGAGTCCCACTAGGGCCGGGTACATTATACACACCGAGTCCCACTAGGGCCGGGTACGTTATATAGATATGATGGCGATAAAGGCCTATGGATACTTATGCATTGATAAATGGTTTTACATGAAAGCATGCATGATTCTTGCCTTCGGGGCTATTTACATTATTGTTCTCTGCCTTCAGGGCTATTCACCGTACAGGTTATTTCTCGTACTTTCATTATGATTTATGATTCATTCCTTATGATTACTGCTTTGCCTTACATACTCGGTACATTGTTCGTGACCGACGTCCGCTTTGCACAGGGGCTCGTGTTCATGCCCGCACCCCCGCATTATTTTACGGGAAAGATTATATAGGAGACTAACTGTAAGGTATTCCCAGGCTATCATCTGGATTGGTAAACTAAATTTCATTCGGAGTATGGCCGAGTCAGAGTATTTCTTTATGATTTGAGTCAGATGCATTATGGGCATGTTGGGGCCCTGTCCCAACTTATGTTTTGATATCATGCCCTACGTTAGAGACTTTTGCAGACAAAGTCATGTATACAGTATGTCAGTCTTGTAAGCGGCTATGTAAGCCGATATATCATTTTGCATTACTTTACGGATTTCATAGGATTACAGATTTTACTTGATTTAAGAAAAAAGAAAGGAATGTTTTGAAAAGCTTTCGTTATGCATATCCTTTCATGATTAAAAGCCCAGTAAGATTATGAGTATAACGAGAACCAACGGGTTCGCTCGGCTCTAAGTAAGGTTCAGGTGCCCATCATGCCCTATCAGAATTGGGGTGTGACAAGCGAGGGCGGTGGCAGGGGCAGAGGGGGAGCATCCAGTTCAGGTGGCACCCAGCCCCGTATTTATGCCTTAGCCGGACGTCAGGATCTTGAGTCCTCCCCAGATGTTGTTATAGGTATATTATCCATATTCTTCCATGATGTTTATGCATTGATTGATCCGGGTTCTACCTTGTCATATATCACTCCTTATGTTGCTGGTCATAAAGGGATGAAACCCGAACCGATCAATCCTTTCGAAGTATCTACTCCTACTAGGCAAGTATATAAAAATTGTGAAATTGTGGTGTGTGGTCGGCATGATGTAGCTGATTTAATTGAGCTGGAAATGCTTGATTTTGATGTTATTATGGGCATGGATTGGTTGGCCTCTTGTTATGCTAATGTTGATTACAGAACAAAAATAGTTCGATTCCAATTCCCGAGAGAACCCGTGCTTGAATGGAAAGGTAATACAGCGTCTCCAAGAGGTAGGTTTATTTCCTACCTCAAAGCGAGGATGATCGCAAAAGGCTATATTTATCATTTAATCTAGGTTCATGACATCGAAGCAAAGCCACCGGCTCTTCAATCTGTTTCTGTAGTAAATGAGTTTCCGAATGTATTTCTATATGAACTTCCAGGCTTTCCCCCGGAACAGGAGATTGATTTTGCTATTGATGTCTTTATGCGGACACCAAACCTATATCTATTACTCCCTACAGAATGGCTCCTGCAAAATTGAAAGGGGTAAAGGCGCAATTGAAAGACTTGCTCGAGAAGGGATTCATTAGACCCAGTTCATCGCCATGGGGAGCACCTGTCTTATTCGTAAGAAAGAAAGATGGTTCTTTACGAATGTGCATTGGCTATCGGCAGCTGAACAAGGTGGCAATCAAGAATAAATATCCTCATCCGAGAATCGATGATTTGTTTGATCAATTACAGGGTGCCAAGTGGTTTTCCAAAATAGATCTGTGTCACACCCCGACTTCACTAGGGTGTGATGGGCACCCGACCCCATAACCGGAGCCGAGCGAACCCGCTGACCCTTACTACGTACTGAAATTTTTCTTTTTGAACCTTTAAAGAAAACATACTTAATAGGATTACTCATACATAATAAAACTCTATCGTTGCTTTTAAATCAAATAAAATATATAGCTGTACAGAACTCGTATCATTATACAAACTGGTTCCCAAAACCCACGACTCTGTCTGCAAAGTCTCTAACTGTAATCGGATATCCTAGCACGTGTGCGCTGACTCGGCTACACTCCAGGGCAAACGGAGTTCGCCAACTTCGCTGGAACATCTTCTATGCTAACTTTACGTCGTCTGGGTGTACCTGCGCGGCATGAACGCAGCCCCCGAAGAAGAGGGGTCAGTACGAACAATGTACTGAGTATGCAAGGCATGAATAGTAACATAGTAATAAATGTATACATGAACAATAACCGCATAGAAACATAGAACATGTCATGTCAAGCCGTGACTCGTACATAGGAATCATATACTGCATGGAGAACATAGAACATATCATAGGGTAGCAGAGTAACCTGTGCATATGAGTGCCCCTGGGGGCGGATGCCATGCATGCTTACTTGGTCATATCAGGTCATAGCACCGTACGAGGCGGCTCGCCCACATAGCGCCGGAATACTCCAGCTCTGCCATAAATCCCGCGTCCGGGCATCCCGCGTCCGGGATGATAAGCCACCGACTGTGGCAATGAAACATAGTTTCCTTTCCCATTTCCCCCATGTATGCATAGTTCCCATCCCCCAACCCTTGTTCATATTTAGCATGCAGGGGAACCCAAGGAAAATCATGTACTTATCGGAGTGACGTAAGGTCGGAATCCTCCGATCGCATTATGGAGTAATCATGGATGCTTTGTCTCACCTTGGAGGAACGATAATCATAAGGCGAGACCATCAACATAGAACATATCATAGCATATCGGGTCATAGGCATAGCATATCTGACATCATCATTGTCATCATAGAATCATTGTCATCATAGAGTCATAGTCATCATAGAACCATAGCCATCATAGAACCATAGTCCCCATAGAATCATACACATCATAGAATCATAGCCATCATAGTCATCATAGGATCATAGTCGTCGTAGGATCATAGGCATCATAGATTCATAGTCATCATAGGATTATAGTCGTTGTTTAAATCATAAAAACTGTCAATATTGTAAAACTTAGTTTTTTAAAGAAAAATGTATATTTTGGAAAACACTTGTAAACTTTTAGTAAAGAAAATCATACCTTGGGGTCGAGGGTTTAGTTAAAACAACTTTTATTTAGTAGTCGGAAGGATGTCCATAAGTGTTCTTAGCTATAGAATGGAGAATAACCCTAATAGGACAACGGGAGGGAATCCGGAAATAGTGGGCCCACCTCGAGTCAAATGAGGCGGCGTACATAATTTACGTATAAAACGTTTCGTGACATGACTTATAAGAGTCTTAGAGCATACGAATCTTATTCCTGCACGTTCTAGATGTTTAGACCCTTCTTTCAACTATTCATGAACATTTGATTCAATTTCACTGAATGAATAGTAATCAGATTTCAATCTCGGATTTCTAGGATCAGAGTAATCCCCGAGACACGTATTCAAGCCTATTACATCTAAGGCATGCCAAAGAAAGAAAGTGAAGCCTTACATACCTTTTTCCGCTTCTTACGCTCCTCCAAATTCAAGCTCCAAATCCGCCAAAAATCTACAAATGGTCGCATTTACCAAACCTTAGTTAGAAGCCTTTAGAGGTTGAATCTTGAAGTGCACTTGTCTACCGAAATTTCGGCAGCATTTCCTCTATAAATACACCGTCCCGAGAATATGGCTCGGCCCAATTCAACAACAACACCAACAATAGCATCTCCAAACATATTCAGTTCAATTCAATAATATTTCATTCACCTTCAAATAAACTACGTACATTCAAACTCACCTTATTGATTGCTCGTTCAATATTATTCCGAGGCCTTTCAAACATGATTTAAAAACGTTTCAAACATTCCATATGATATTCCAAACAACCCAAACCATAGGCTAATTTACCCGAAATTCTTCAACTACACTAGAACATCCACAATACATTCCTTTCTTTCAATTTCATAAATTATCGACAATTCCATATGTTAACATTTTCATTTCCATCAACACAAGAAATCACACTACAATCACATAACGTTCCAAATCAGTCCGCTACACTTACTACTTCAATTTGAATCATCAAACATTCATTCTCATCATATAATTCTCAACAACAATAGCCAAGAATACTAAATAAATTTGATTCATCTTCTCTCCACATAAGGCAGCCACTATTCGGCCAAGCCACCATCACACACAACTTCATGAATTTTATGTTTCAACACATCACAACATGCTCAAACGTCCATAACAATATCAACCAAACACTAAATAAAATTGTTCGTCGCACCTACACCAAACACATATGCACACGGCTACACTTCAATACCACATATTCATAATTTTTATTCATTTCCATATGCTACAATATCCACAACCCATGCATCACACATGAAAAAATAAAATTAAATCATACCTTCTTCACTTCTTCCACCACTCGGCTAGAATTGTTCTTGCAAAACAAATGGTTTTCTTCTTCCACCAACCCCACCATGAGATAGAGGACCTTTCATTTAGTAGGGGAGCTAGGAGAAAATCATGTTTTTCCTTCAATTCTCATAACAACAAATTCGGCCATGGCCATGGCCACCATGGCCGAATGTCTCCCTTTTTCTCACTCTCTCTCTCTCTTGAATTTTCTAGAGTGGAGGATGAAAATATGTCTTGTTTTTCATCACATGCATATATATATATAGGGAGAGGTGGCCGGCCATGTGCCATGTTATTCTCCAAATTTTTCTAGATTTTTCTTCCTTTCTCTTTCAATTAAAAGATGACTTATATTATAAGCCTTGATCCATACATATAATCACATGTCCATAGAATTATGGGACCCACATACCTATACACACACTCCACAATTATATAGTATACACTTGTGCCATTTCATGAAAATTATTTTCTAACGTTTAGCCTTCAATTTTTCCTTATTCCAAGTTTACCCTTAACGCTTCATTCCAATAATATTTTTAAACGACTTGCGCACTACCGCAAAACCGGAAAATGGCCTTGCCCTTAACCTCCCGCAATTGTCATACAATATTCCAACGTAGAAAATGCGGGATATAACAATCTGAGGTCAGGTTATCATCAAGTGAGAGTTAGAGAAAAAGACATTCGGAAGACAGCTTTCAAGACCAGATATAGTCATTCTGAATTTCGTGTAATGTCATTCGGGTTGACAAACTCCCTAGCGGTGTTCATGAATTTGATAAATAATGTGTTCAGGCCTTTCTTAGATCTATTTGTGATAGTGTTCATTGATGACATTCTAGTATATTCTTGAACTGAAGTAGAACATGCAGACCATTTGCGTACTATCCTCGAATTTCTTCGGGCTCGTGAATTGTATGCTAAATTTTTTAAATGCAAATTTTGGCTGAATTCGGTAACTTTTCTAGGCCATATCAATTCAGCTGACAGCATCCGAGTTGATACTCAGAAAATTGAGGCTGCGAGGACTTGGCCAAGGCCTACAATGCCTACAGAAGTCCGTAGCTTTTTGGGTTCGACAGGCTATTATATAAGATTTGTGGAAGGATTTTCTTCTATTTCTACACCACTGACGAAGCTAACTCAGAAGTCAGCAAAATTTCAGTGGACCATTGCTTGTGAACGCAGTTTCCAGGAATTGAAGGATAGGTTGACTTCAGCTCCAGTTTTAACCCTTCCAGAAGGGGCCGAAGGTTATGTTGTGTATTGTGATGTCTCCGGTGTTGGATTGAGTTGTGTGTTGATACAGCACGGTAAGGTTGTCGCCTATGCTTCTAGGCAGTTGCGGAAGCATGAGAAGAATTATCCAACTCATGACCTCGAATTGGCTGCGGTTATTCATGCACTAAAGATATGGAGGCACTATTTGTACGACATCCATGTTGATACCTACACGGACCACAAAAGTCTCCAATATATCTTCAAACAAAAAGAGTTGAATTTAAGGCAGAGATGGTGGTTAGAGCTATTAAAAGATTATGATGTGAGTATTTTGTATCACCCCGGAAAAGTGAATATGGTGGCGGATGCACTTAGCTGCAAATCAATGGGTAGTCTATGTGATGTCTAGCTAGAGAAGAAAGAATTAGTCCATGAACTCCACCAGCTAGCTAGCCTAGGAGTTTCCTTAATGGACTCGGGCAACACAAGAGTTATTTTGCATAACCCAGTTGTTTCATGATCTCAAGTTAATGTACTAGTGGGATGGAATGAAGAAAGATGTAGCAGAATTTGTAGCCCAGTGCCCCAATTGTCAGCAAGTGAAAATTAAGCACCAAAAACCGGGAGGATTGTTGCAAACTATGGAAATTTCGACTTGGAAATGGGAGGTCATCAACATGGATTTTATTGTCGGTTTGCCGCATTCCCGGCGCAAATATGACTCCACATGGGTAGTTATTGATAGACTTACAAAGTCAGCTCATTTTCTACCAGTTAGGACTACATACGCCGCATAGATTATGCAAGGCTATATCTTAAAGAAATAGTATGACTTCATGGAAATCCTGTATCGATTATTATCGATAGAGGAGCACAATTTACAGCTAAATTATGGAAGTCTTTTCAGGAAGGTTTGGGTACTCAAGTGATGTTTAGCACAACATTTCACCCACAAACAGATGAGCAAGCTAAACGTACTATTCAGACTCTGGAAGATACGTTACGGGCATAAATACTAGACTTTAGAGGTAGTTGGGATGATCATTTGCCGCTTATTGAGTTTGCGTATAACAACACCTAACATTCTAGCACCCAAATGGCTCCATATGAAGCTCTATATGGAAGGAAGTGCAGATCACCAATTGGATGGTTTGAGGTATGAGAGCACAACTAATAGGTCCCGAATTGATCCAGCAAGTGGTGGAAAAGATCAAGCTTATCCGAGACCTATTGTTAACAGCCCAGAGTCGCCAAAAATCTTATGCGGATAATCGTCGACGAAACTTAGAGTTCCAAGTCAATGATTGGGTATTCCTGAAGGTATCACCGATGAAGGGCGTGATGAGATTTGGCAAGAATGAAAAATTGAGTCCTCGATATATTGGACCTTATAAGGTAGTCCGCAAGATAGGCCAAGTAGCTTATGCTTGGACTTACCTCCAGAACTTGAATCAGTCCATCCAGTTTTTCATGTATCGATGCTCTGCAAGTGTGTTGGAGATCCTTCTAGAATCGTGCATGTAGATGATGTTCAAATCACTGAGAAGTTGTCCTATGAAGAGATACCTATTGCTATGTTAGATAGGCAAGTGAGGAGGCTTAGAACTAAAGATGTCGCCTCAATCAAGGTTCTGTGGAGAAATAACAATAGAGAGGTGATGACTTGGGAGGCAGAAGAGGATATGAAGACCAAACATCCACATTTATTTCCACCCCCAGAAGAGGTTCGAGATAAGACACCATTGACCCCTGGTATGTAATGCTTTCTTTTATTGCTTTCAGGTCGTGTGTGGCCATGTATCTTGTTATGATATTTTAGCCCTGTGTGGTAACGTTATTTTGGGTTCTTTGTGACAGGATGGTAGTACCATATTACAGGGGAAACTCTGGCAAAATTTTTATAGGCTTCCCGAGAACTTAACATTCGAGGACGAATGTTCTTGGTGGAGGGGGGGGGGGGGGGAGAGTGTCACACCTCGAAAATTTCATGTCGTTGTGTCGTAAGTGGACTAACGTGAGCTTAAGGTCAATATCAATCTCTTATGACCAGAAGAAGGGTACTTGGTAATTATAGAGTGTATACGATGGGATTTCGAAGGTATATGGATTGGTGAAATAAAGTTTGATAAGGCCAAGTGAAGTATAAGTGGTGTTTAGGAAAGGTTTCGCAAACTATCGAGCCCAAAGTCTTGGGAAGAAGTTATAACGATACTTAGGTGGTTAATGAAGTGTTAAACAAGTGTTAAGAAGGTTCCATAAGGATTGGAGATCAAACGAATCGACGAGAACAAGTTCGGGAAGAAGGTGGATTATACGACCATTTATACGGTCCGTAATATATTATACGGTCCGTATAATGGTCCGTCTGCAGATTCGATGAAGGGCCATCAACGATGGAGTTATACGGTCACTTATACGGACCGTATAAGGGTCCGTATAATCCCATCAGGCTAAGTTAATTTCCAAGT
The DNA here is from genome assembly GCF_029784015.1 of Lycium ferocissimum. NCBI lineage: Eukaryota > Viridiplantae > Streptophyta > Magnoliopsida > Solanales > Solanaceae > Lycium > Lycium ferocissimum. The sequence continues at coordinate 5,896 of NW_026726678.1, read as the reverse complement.
ATAAATATAAGTCCCACTTTCTAATTTCTCATTTTATCATCTTCTCCACTTCTCTCAAGACCTCTAGAAGGTTCCATACATTTCCCCAACATAAATTCAAGGTGAATCACAGATCAAACACCAATAATTAGTGGAATCAAGTACAAGGATGCTAACTGGGGTTCATGGAAGCTAGAAATTTCCTTGGAAATTAAGTTAGGGTTTTCTCCAATTGAAGTATTTTCCTCCACAGCCCATTCCTACATAATCAAAGGTGAGTCTTGTATTCATTTTACGTTAATAAGAGTATTGAATGGTTGAATCACTTGGATTGAGGAAGAAAGTAGAGTATGGAAGTTCAAATATGAAAATAAGGGTATTCTTGAATAGTAACTTGACATAAATTTTGATTCTTGACATGCCATGAGTAAAGTCTTGTTGTGAATGATGCAAATGGTGTTAAGGAGGTATGATATGAGAATGGATACGGTATTGTGCCGTAGTTATGGTTATGAATGACTTGGATAGAGAATGTTGGGAATTGAGTAATGTCTAGCTTGATGAAAATTATTGACTATGATATTGTGAGTGTTGTTATTGATGTTTGTGAGTTGTATATTATATGGAGAAAGTTGTAGAAACAAAGGAAGTGCTAACCAATTTTCGTTAGCCCTTAGTCGCCTTAGCTTAGCTTCAAGTATGTTTCCGGTTATCTAATCGTAGTACGAATTCTTTTGATTGTAGAATCGTGAATTTGGAGGGAAGCGTTTAGTCGGCGAAGTTAGAGAGGGGTAAAGGTATGTAAGGCTAGTCCCCTCTTTTTTTTGAAGGCATGATTCCTATAATATGACTTTCTTTATCTTTCCCTGACTCTCTTTGTTATATCCCGTGTTTTCACCTATTCGGAAATTTTGAAGTAATTATGACTTGTATGTCATAAGTCAATATTTGATCTTAATTAACATATCTATGTTGTTCATGAAAAAATATTGGCGCAAAGACATCGGAGAAGGCCAAGGGCAAAATTGGAATTTCAGAAATTGGTTTCGGAAATTACAAAACAAGATTTGTAGCTAATTGGGCTCAACAAAAATTAAAAGGAAATGAGGCCCAATGTTCATGGGTGGCCGGCCAACAAGGCTTGGCCCAAGCCCATGTCACATGATGATCATGTGACCATTTAATTAATTAAGAGAGTATATATATATATGTGTGTGATCATCCTTAGAAGGTTCAAGAAAAGAAAACAAAAACAAAAAAAAAGTTGAGAGCTATTCCATGGCCATTCGGCCGAACACTTGAAAAAAAAAAAATTTAGCTCTTTAATCTTCATCCTAAAAATCTCTTTCTTGTTGAATTCTTGTCAAGTTTTGGACGCTCTCCGACGTGATATAATTGGTTTAGCGAGAGAGCGACGTTTGCGGCAAGATTGAAGTTTGAAGAAGAGGTAAGAAATCTACTCTTTTATGTTATGGGACAAGTTTGTATGTTATAATGATTAGAATTGAATGAGAAGTATAGAATTGTGGTGTGTGTGTGCATGGCGTGTGTGTGTGGAGAGAGTGTGTGGCCGTGTGCCATGTTGAAGAAGGGGAGAGATGAAATGAAATTTATTTAGTGTGTTAGTTGCGTCGTTACGACGCTTACGACGTAAATAAGTCTTGAACGATTCGAAATGGCATTGGAATTGGTTGTATGTTATTATGAGAAATTATGTGATTTTCATATGATTTTTATATAATTATGAAAGTAAGAATCTAAATGTGAATTATAGTTGTTGTTGATGAGTTTGAAAGGAAAACAATGCGATTTAGTAGCTTTGCCGCATTTGTAGGAGTTTCGGATAGAATATGGAATTGGCGGGAATACTTGAATTCATGAATGTTGCTTGGAATGCTATTGAAATATGTTTGAATAACCTTGAAATAGTTATAGGGTATGGACAATGTTGATATTAGTTGATAACGGAAAGTTGGGATGGAAGTTGTTGAACTATGTAGGAAAGAGGACTATTCATGTCATAATGTATTTTGTAATGAATTGTTGGTGTTGTTGGATTGCTGGGGTGTTGTTGACATATTGGGCCGAGCTAAGTCTCGGGATGCTATATGTATGGGGAGATATGCTGCCGAAATTTCGGTAGACAAATATGAATTTAAGATTGAATTCTTAGAATCTATAACTCACAATTGGTAAATGTGACCATTTGTAGATTCTGGACGAAACGGGATTTGAGTTTAAGTGAGCGTGAGACGCACGTAAGGTATGTAAAGCTCACCCTTTCCTTCTTTTGGCATGTCTTAGGGGTATTAGGCTTGGATTTGGGTCTCGGGGGCAATTCTGCTCACGGAAATCCGAGTTTGATTTTTGGTACTATTCATTCAGCATAATTGAACTATCTTCCATATGTTTGTTGGAAAGATGTTAAAACTTCCGTAACCTTCCCAAACGAACTCGGATTGCTCTGAAACTTTCATGGATGCTTCTATAGGGTCTAATGTTTGTAAAATGACGTATGCCACCTCGACTTGACCGAGGTGGGCCCACTAGCCCCAAGACCTCCTCCGAATGTCCTATTCGTCTTATTTGGCATGCCGTTAAAAAGAAACTTTGGCGTATGATTATAGTTATTAAAAAATGATGTTCTAATGACTCGAGTATGTTCTAATATGTATTTGAATTATGAATCCGATTATATAAATACTTTTGTGAGACAGATTCCATATTGCTCAATTACTTAAACATACTTTGCCTAAATTGTCGTCATATGTCCATGCTACGTCTTTACAAATGTTTTTACGGGTAAATTGCATTAGTCTCTCACTACTCTGCTCGTGCATGTTATTATGATATCGTTCGCCGGATCCGGGCGGCTTGTGATCGTGCGCCTTATGATAAATTCGGTAGTATCTTTGTGTTGCGGTTTTCGAGACCTCGCCATGGGGCCGGTTACCGTGCTTATATGGAGTTATCTTTGTGATATGGCTTATGATATGATATGTGTGATGACGTGTTATGTTCGGAGTTGTACGGAGATTTGAAACACTTACGGAGTATCTTTGTGTTGTGGCACTAGTGTCGGGTGGTAGCCACGTTCTGAGCGTTATGCATGATTTTGATTTGCGTTATATACATATGTTTTCGGTATAGGTTTGACACTTGATTTGGTATTTTCCCTCGTACTCTTATTTCATTTGTGGTTTGGATTTACGTACTCATGCTTTATGTACTCGGTACTTCTTTTCGTGTGACCCCTATCTTCCGGAAACGCTTCATTCCGCGAGGTACGGATATACGTTCGAGTGATCCACCGGTGTAGGCTACGCACTCGCTTTATCTTGAATTGCTCCTTTTGATCCGGGAGCCCGTCTTTTGGTATATATGCTTTTGCCATGTATATGTTTACGTATATTTGGACTATACGGGTACACGGCGGGGCTGTCCGAGTCATATGTCTGTAATGGATGTACGCAGAGGGCTTTGTAGTCATATATGTGGGTCGAGGGTCCTATGTGTGTTTGTTTTGTATGTGATTTGCATCTTAGTGCGGTCCCGTTTGTTATGGTGGCCATAACGGCCCATATGTCTATATATGTGTTTATATGTTTGGCGATGTACATTCCGCCGCCCATCTGACTTTGATATGACATTTTTGTACGCGCGACCGCTTAAGATAGGATTGTTTCCCCCTCTGCTTAAAACGGTGAATGTAATATCTGAGCTAAGCTAAAATATGATGATTTGATATGAAAGTCCGTTTGGGTGTCCAACTAGGCGCCCGGTCCCCCGGACCCGGGGTACAGGTCGTGACAAAAGTGGTATCGGGCGGTTTGTCCTCGAATGTCTACGAGCCGTGTCCCGTAGAGTCTTATTTATCGGTGTGTTGTGCATCACATCTATAAACAGAAGGCTACAGGACATCTAGGGTGTTGCCTTTCCTTGAATCTTAGATCGTGCGGTAGAGCTGTATTAGTAGGATGACTTTTTTTTTTCGACAGGTGCTTTGTATTTTTTGATGCCTCCCGAAGAGAAAGCGCGAGAAGCAAGGCGGTGGTAGGAGAGACTAGCCGGGCGCCGAGAGTTACACGGGCTCGTGCTCGGACTACGCCGTGTGTGTACTTCGGTCGAGAGGGTTCGGCCACTCCACCACGAGAGGAAGGCCGAGGAGCGAGGTCCCTCGCGGCTCCGCCCGATTCCGGCGCGCGCCTCCGGCTCTCCCCGGCCGGGGGCGGAGGGATAGGTCGTTGAGGAGGAGGTACGATTCTGCCGACGACTTTGGTAGCGGGACGAGCTGGTGGACGTGGGCCGAGTGATGATGACAGACGTGACGGTCGAGGGTCGTGATTTCACGACATGCGAGTCCCCGGAGTTTTCGGGTCCGGGCGAGGAGGACCCCGAGGACTTTGTCGGCAGATGCGGCGCTCGTTGAGGCTGGTCGGGGCTTCGGGAGACCGAGTCGCCGGGGCTAGCTTCACACGGTTGCGGGATGTCGCTCTTAGGTGGTATGAGTCTGGGGGGCTGTCCGGGGGTGAGGGTGCGCCCCCGATCACGTGGGACGAGTTCTGGTACCGCTTTTCTAGTCACTTTTGCCGGTTGCGGAGGGTGAGAGTTGATAGATTTCTGAGATACGACGAGAGGGGTCGAGTGCTCGTGGTATAATTTGAGTTCAATTCTCGCTCGATATGCTTTTTCTTTATAGTGGCGGATATGGCCGGCGGATGCAGGTAATGTGATGAGGGTTGGACCGTACTTGATTGATAGCTGCATGGCGATGGCGTCGCAGAATGATATGGACATCGCCCGGTTACAGTCTTACGCCCGAGGGATGGAGGATCGGCATCGAAGCGAGGATCGGTCCGGCGAGAGATCGTGACGAGGAGGCCGCCTAAGGGCCGGATACGGGATGATCGGAGATTTTAGAGGCGTCGGCCCCCGATCACGGCGGTCGGAGAGATATCCTCCTCCGTCGGCAGGGTACACGGTCCCTTGGGTAGGCTATTTGATGGTGCGGGACCATGCGGGAGCCGGCCCCGAGTTCCCGAGTGCGAGGGTTCGCGAGATGACGGAGGTTCCGGCCCGATTCGGACCACCGAGGCCCGTTGTTCTTATTGTGGGAGGGTCCCGCGGGGGAGTCTTCTGGAGCACTTGGGAGCACTGTTTTCTTATGGAAGTCGGGGGCCATGTTATGCGTGATTGTCCGTGGCGAGTGGTTACGGTAGTACGGTTCGGTAGAGACGGGATCGCCCGGCGGTTCATCTCTACTCCTTCGGCTACACGTCCTCGCGGGACGGTGCGCCGCGGCGGGCCGCGGTCGAGGCCGTGGCGGGGCTTCGAATTTCTGCGGTCCATGAACCGCATATATGCATTGGCTGCCCGTCGGGGACCGGGAGAGGCCGCCGAATGTTGTCGCGAGTGTACGTTATTGGTTTTCTCCTCGTCGTGTATGCTTTAATTGATCCGGTTCTACTTTATCATATATGTTCCCCGCTCGTCGCTAATAAATTGGAATAATATCGCGACCCGGCCCGTAGGCGCGCGACCGCGCCCGAGCGGGCACCCTTACGTACCCGAAGCAAAAACGGTAACTTACATATTTAGGAAAAAAAATTTGGGCAGAGTTTCCTCACATTTTTTCGTACTAACCAAAAATTAACACCTTTCGGAAAATACCGCCAAAGACGCACGGGGGGCCAACGTATTCATATACACATGTATAGAGCGAGCCGGCAAGAGGTGCGCGGTGGATAACCGCCCCAAACACATAATACATACATAGGCTGTACGGATAGGACCATAACCCACTCTTTATGTCTACGGGCCTCTAACATACGGATCGAAAGAATCGAGAAGACGGGACGGGGGCCCGCCGTGCCCGGAAAACATATGTACAAAAAAACGAACAACGGGGAAGGGGGTA